>NC_053134.1:1929119-1989119 GCF_010015445.1 Perca fluviatilis
CCAGAATCACCATACCTTCTCCACGTCCCCAAAACCCTTAAACCACCACATTTAAAAAAAGACAACAACCAAACTAGTAGACAAACAAAACCTCAACCCCACTAAAAAAAAAACCACAACAACACAAAAGTAGAACGGCACAAAAAAAAACACACCGCCCAAAAAAAACAGCAACATTCAATCACTAACACAGGGAAGTGATATAACCCTTTACCTTCGACCCGCCCCTTCCCCCCCCCCCCCCTTTTCCTTTGGGGTTTTGGGTGGGTCTGAGGTGGAATCCTTCATTGGAAAGCAGGTTGCTGGCCCCTCTCCTAATATAAAACAAAAAAAAAATATTTAATAAATTTTGACCACTAACAACAAAAAAAAAAAAAAAAAAACAAAAAAATAAAAAAAAAAAGCCTTTGTTTGACAAAAAAAAACAAAACACTAATAAAATTAACTAAAAAAATATATTTACAAACCAATTAAAAAAACCCTACTTAAAAAAAAACCCTTTAACTTACCCCTTGGGCCGGGGGGGGGGGGGGGCGGTGGGGTTGTCTGTTGGGGCTTTCTTCTTTCTTTTGTGTGTCTGTTGTTTTTGTTTTTTCTGCTTGTGTGTGGGCTCTCTTTCTTCTTTTTTTTTTTGCTTTGTTTTGTTTTGCGCGCGGTGGGGCCCTTTGGGGGGGCGCCGGCTCGGGGGGGGGGGGGGGGGGGGGGGGGGGTTGTCTTTTTTTTTTTTGTTGTTTCTTGGTGGGGCCCGGGTCCTTTGCCCGCCCGGCCCCCGGCTTTTTTCCTGGGTCGGGGGGGGGGGGGGTGCCTCGCGTTCTTTTTCTCCAATGCCTAATAAACACAAACAAAAATAAACCTTTTTTAGCAGACTGTAAATAACTATTCTTACATACTTTTATTCATGAAGAAATGGTAACATCTTGGTGTCCTGTTTGTCTCTTTTTTTTTTCTCCTCACAAAAAAAAAAAAGGGGGCCCTACTCTTCACACACATTTTTTTTTTATTTACTAATATAAATATAAATTTTTAAACAAAAGAGACGAAAAAAAAACCCTTCTGAAACCGGAAAAACCCAAGCTCTTGGTAAGGGGGGGTTATTGAAACGGGGTGAGATAAAAAAAAAACCCAAAAAAAGGGAGGGTTGTTCTCCCCTAATAATAATTTTTCTTATTAATTCATTTTTTCAAACTTCTTTTAAGGCACTTCCACCCAAACTTCTCCAATTTCACCTGCCCACTCCTAATAAAAAGCCAGCCATATTACCTATAGGAACAAGTAGTAAAAGGGTTCACTCTCGGTCGCCCTCCCCTCTCCCTCAAATACCCCCACCAAATATACCAAAAATATATCTTATGCTGTTCACAACTAAAAATACCTTATTCAAAAAAAAAACGATTACAAATAAGTTAGAAAAACTTAAGTTCTTGTAAAAACAAAGTTGCACCTTTTTTTGTTGTGTGCCCCTTTTTTTTTTTTTTATGACATTTAGTTGGTTGCTGCTGCTCACTGCTTTTAATAAACACAAAAAAAAGGAAAAAAAAAGCCCACCAACTCTGAAAAAAAAAAAGGTTTGTTTAATTTATTTTTGTGCTGTAGTATAACTAGCAGGAGACAAGTAATAATTGGAGGTAAGTTTGGAGACATTACTTTATTTAATCATTGAATTAATAAATATTTTTGTTGTATCTCTTTCGGGTAGTATTTTGTAGACGGCCCTAAGCACTTGCCTAACTGCGGTACAGGCTAGCAGCGCAGAGAGCAGAAGCCAGCAGGCAAGTGTTCATAAACTTCGGGTTTTACAAATTTGCCAACATACAGCTTTATGAGTACATAACCTATATGTACTAGTGTAGACGTTTGGTATCATTTCGGGCATTATTAGTGGGGTAACTTACAAGATACAAACGTGGGTCCATTAGCCCCTGCGCTAAGCTATTCAGCTGATAACACTACTCTAGCTAACTCTCCCAATGTTAGACCCAGGTGAAAAAAGCTTCTGGGGGGGTGTTTGGCTCGAGGTCATGGTGCAAACGACCCTAGGGTGAATTACTCCGACCATCACTTTAAACTGAACATGTCTTTGTTAAGTTAAAATGTAATTTTAAGTAAAGTCCATGTAATTGTGTGTATTGTTACCTGTAAGAAATATGAATGTGTTGATAAATACCAAAACATTTAATTTAAGTGAATTAGGATTGCAATACTTGTGACATCCTGAAGGTGGCAGTAAAAAGCACCAGCAAGCAACACTATGTAACTTTTAGCTGCAGCTGTAGTAATGCTAGGCAACTATAGGACTACAGTTGAAAATTAACCGACTGGCTAACACTGGCGCATTTGCAGAAATGTTCATTAATGTGCATTGATCAATGCACATTATCTAATCAAATAAATAAACAAATAAAATAAATAGTTCCAGTGAGACAACCTGTAGGGGGCCCGAAACTGCTGGTGGCGTGAGCTGTAGTTCCAGTGAGACAGCCTGTAGGGGGCCCGATGCAGTGGGTAGCTGCAGCTGTAGTTCCAGTGAGACAGCCTGTAGGGGGCCCGAAGCGGGAAAAGTTACATAGTGTTGCTCCAAAAAAGGAGAAAAACATTTTGAACTTCTGACCTGACCCTCTCCTTCGGTTAATCTTGGAGGAAAAGTTGCAGTTGTCTGATTTGGAAAAAGGTAGGAGGACATTTTCTTTCACTCTAACCTGTTTTGCAGTAGGCCTATTTTCATGTTGAGCGTGATTGTACTTCGTGTTTGTGATGCTACCTGCTGTAAGAGCAGGTGGTCCGGGTCTTTGACATGTTCAATAGCAAACTTAGCTAGCTAGCTAATGCTAGCTGTATGACCCAAGTCGGTTTGCTGTTTATCCAGCAGGGCGCCGCTTATATCTCACATGTGTAGTGTTTCTAAATTTGAATTTCGTGCTGGTGGCCCAACGTAATTAGCTTAAGTTAGCGGTTAGCTAAAAATCTGACAAATGACGTTCAGGGGCACTTTCGCGGTTTATTAGTACAGATAATCCGGCAGGTCACAATACCACAAGCAGCATGCTGCTACTAACGTTAGCCTCTCTGAGCCTGAAGTGAATGTTGTGGCTGTGTCATGCACACTGTGCACTAAACTTTCTGCATTTAGCTAATACAGATAAACAATAGGAAAGGTGCCCATTTGTGGGCCAGAAGTTAGCTGCAACACTGCATGTTACTCATGTTTAATTTCAAAGCAGTTGGGCAGGACCCATCCGCTTATTTGTGATGAATTTGAAAGTTTACTTTGCACATTTATTTAGTGTATAAAATATATAGGGCCCCCAGCCAAATCATTAGTTATTTTTTAATCGGGTTGAGTGTGTGAAAGTCATGCTAAGGAATGTAAAAGTTGGCTTGAAGTACATTTTTTCATATTGTAGCTCTTAAGAACCATGTAAAAGGTAGCCCAATAACTGATCTGTTAACATCTTTATACATTATTTTCTGTCTTTTTGTAATCATGTTGCAATATTTCAGGTCCTGAATAATTGGTTCGTTGATTTGTCTGGATAAGACTGGATAAGACATACTCCTAAAAGGTAAGATCAACAGCTTACTAATTACTGCAAAATCGGATTTTGCGTATTTTTAGAAGCATTTTTACAGCTTCATTATTTTGTTCTAAATGGTTCTTAAACACCAGTAATGCATTTCAGTAGTTGATGGCTTCTGTTTACATGTTGAATTTCAGATCCTGGCTGGGATAGCCTTCGTCAGCTCCTTCCTTCATTGATGTTGTATAGCCAGACTGCAGAGCTAGCGCGTGGTATGTTAACAGTCAGACCTTTTTAAAGATAACAGATCATTAGTTAGTTAAGTTTCCTTTACTGATATCCATTTGTTGCTTTTCCCAGATTTAATTTGTGTATGTGTATATATATATATATATATATATATTGTTTGTGGACATGCTTTCAGATGGAGGCAAAATTTGTCAGGATTACAACTACTCCCCTTTCTATCATATTGACCAGCTCTGCAGGGAGGACATTAACTTTTTGAGGCACTTGTCCTTTGGACAAGTACATTTACGTTTCACTTGTCCTTGCACAAAAGTCACTTGTCCTGGTAAAGATTTATCATTTTATAATAATTTTGTTATGTGTGTGTTTTGCTAATGCAAATTTATAACAAACTGTTGAAAGCATCCAAACTCTATCAACATTAATAAATGTAGGATTTACTCGTAGGGTAAAGATTTGATCATTAGCAAATTATCAAATATGTTTTATCAATATTAATAAAGTTATGAATATGGTTATTAATAACTTTATCAAATCGACAAACAATCAAAACGGGGCACCACCCTGTAAGTCAGGGACCAATAATCAAACTGTGGAACAGTCTCATTTCTGTTAAAATCCTTTAAAAGGATTCAAAGGAAGGGGTGATTTCAAGCACAGACCTATCCAGCCAGCAATTATTACAATAAGTACACAAATAATCACAAGCAACTGCTAATTAAGTATAATAAGATTTATTAACATCACAATTATCAGTAGACAATCAGCAATCCTTCAATAAATATACCCTTTTTACAATATCACACTCAAAAACAAAGCAAAACAAAACTGCATGTAGCATGGACACCTCTGTGTGTGTGTGTGTGTGTGTGTGTGTGTGTGTGTGTGTGTGTGTGTGTGTGTGTGTGTGTGTGTGTGTGTGTGTGTGTGTGTGTGTGTGTGTGTGTGTGTGTGAGAGTGAGTGAAAGTGGAGGGGGCGTGTGTCATGTAGTCTAACACAAAACTACTAAAATGGCTAATCCGGTGAGCTGCACATAACTATTTAGCTTCAAGAGGGCGGTAGTAGTGCTGGGTACCGAGGAGGGGGAAGAAGCCGAGGGGGTTTGCTAGGCAATGCACACGTTTATGCTAAGTCAAGTGTTAGCTCTATACACGCTCGGGAGCTACGTGGCTAGCTTGTATGTGTGTGTGTGTGTGTGTGTGTGTGTGTGTGTGTGTGTGTGTGTGTGTGTGAGAGAGTGAAAAGAGAGAGAGAGAGAGAAAAGGAGGGAAAACATGATTTATGGAACAAACACTTAAAACCTTGATCTCTGGGGTAACGGGACTAACCGCTCTCTCCGTTTTACTCGAGATTCTAACTTAACGTGGCGTTATAGCAGAATCTGAGGTTTGTTTAACGGTAAAGAGCGTTTATTCCCCGGCGCACTCTACGAGCGTGCAGCTGACTCAGCTTGTACAGTAATTCCTCCTCGGCGGGAGTATCAGCTACAGTTCAACACAACTTTCAACAATATCTGGATCAGTGATATTCTTCACAACAGCACATAGGACGCAGCGGTCCGATCACACATTAATGGTAAACAAAATAGCAATATCTTTTACTCATTAAAGGGGTGATAGAATGATTATATAGGGTATTTCACACTGTTCCTTATGGTCTCCTAATGGGGTATGTAACATTGGTTGGGCTGAAAATGGCCTGGTTGATATTTTACTGGCCCTTATGCATCCCTGTGTTTTGGCCCTATTTGTAACAAGAGCTTTTCTTCCAAATATGGTATGCTCATGAATATTTAGATGAGCTGCACGCTGATTGGTTGAGCGACTTGCCATACGCAGACATTAGAGACGCGCGCTGATTGGTTGAGCGAATCCCCAATACACATACATTAGAGAAGCGACAGAATCTCATATTCCAGACACTGCAATGTTTCATTACCAAATTCACTTCTGAGACTTTTTTAAGCGAGAAATCAACTATATAAAGCTGAAATATGGGCCGTTTTACAAAATTTGATGGCTAATTGCAAATTTGGTAAGACGTGTCGGACTTTAGGAGCTCCACACAGTCTGACGAGAAAGCGGCAGCCTGCTGGGCTCCATACCCAGGGCAAAGTCACCCTTTGTGGATACTGCATACGGGGCTCCGCGGCCAGCTGCTGGCATAACTCTAATATATTTACGGTTTGAATTTCGTCACGCCACTTATACAACATCATTCCCCAATGTCTTATAAAGCTAACCGTTGTGTCCGATTTGATTTTAAGGCATTTTTATGAACGTGAGGCGTCTTTGTAGGACGAGCAGCTGCTTGCTATATGTCCCATTCATTACAATGGGGAAATATCGCAGCTTGCTCACTTTCGCATAACTAAAGTATATTTACAGTTTGAATTTCGTCACGGCATGAATATTATAGGTTCCTCACGGTCTTACAAAGCTTAGCTAACACTTGTCCGATTTCGATTTCAATTGAATGTATTTTTGTGAATGTCAGAGTTAAGAGGAGGCTAGCTAGCTCTCATTGATGGACTCCATCTCACCGCGGCTCTATCAATGAGACTCGCGGACAAGAGGCGCGTTATTTCTCCCCAATTGTTTGTTTAAATAACTCAACACACATACCCATTATAAGATTAACTGGAACCCGCGGCTGCGTGGTAAAAGATTGCGGGCAAACGCTTCGCTGACACTGCGCGGTCAGGGCGCCCGGCGGTAGCAACCCAGGCAGCACCAACACCGGCACTAAACTCCGACACACAGTCGGAGAAAATTTGCAATTAGCCATTCATTTTCGTAGAAGCGCCCATATTTGAGCTTTATATGGTTGATTTCTCGCATAAAAAGTTTCAGAAGTGAATTTTGTAATGGAATAGCAGAGATCTGCGTGACCTAGCTAGATTCAGAAGACTACCTGATCTCAGGTCAGTTGTGTAGCCTATGTAAATGTTGGGGTGACCGGTCTCTTAATACACCCATGGGCCGACAAAGGTTCCAGTTTTTGGGAGGTTGACGTCAACTTCCAGCTTTGTTGGGATTCGCCCGTTTTCAGCAGCAGTTTCAAAATATGAGATTTTCATAGTAAAGGGGTGTCAGTGGGATATAGAGCTTCTATGTATGTCCTATTTACCCTCCGAACTGTCCTCATTCAACTATGACAGGGTAAAATCGTTTTGCATTCTATCACCCCTTTAAACATTTAGTTACATATCTCACGTACCCCCTGCAGTCCTCCAGAGTACCCCTAGGGGGACACGTACCCCCTGCAGTCCTCCAGAGTACCCCTAGGGGTATACGTACCCCCATTTGAGAAACACTGAGTTAAGGTGTATATGTTCTCAACTTTACAATAAGGCTATCAAAGATCATTAATTACTCTTTAATTATGGTTTAGTAATGCTTATTCAGTATTATTATACATTAATCAAGTGACCACTTATGGTAAAATAATGATTATATAGCATGCACAATCATTTGTATAGGTTGGGCTTTAAGATAATGTCTACATGAAGACAAAGGAAGAAGCAAACCTCTGCACTGATACTACGGAGTCTTATCACTGATCTCAGCCACTAAAAGGAAGTCATAGAAGATAGATCAACACATTTAAATCAGCTTACCGTAAGGTGACTTGGCCTCTGCAAGTTGCTTTTCCCAAACATCTTTGAAATACTTTTTAAAAGCTGGATGTCTCTCTGTGTCTGTCTCTGTGTCTGTAGTCGTCGGAAGACAATTAAACCTGAAGAGTTTTGTTCACCCCTTTTGCTTTAGTTTACACTACACAGCATCAAATCTGATGCAGTTTGTGGTTATAGACGGAAACAAAAAAAAGGAACTTCCTTAGCTTTCTTGTACACCGGTTTTAAAATGTAAGGGACACTGGAGCTTGGTTGGGGTGGTGGGACTGCTCGCGGTGGGCGCCGGAAAATTTCCCTTATTTTCAAATCCAAAACTTGACAGGTATGAAAATGTAAGGTGGTATTTCACCCTTACATTTAAAATACAACAAGAGTAGAAAGGTGATCTTCTTTCACATTCAGATTATTTTAACAGTGATGGCCACTTCTCTGTCCAGATGGAACAGAATGACTTCTTTTGGGGATTAGAGGGTTAGAGTTGCTCTAATGCACTTCTTTTCTACTCTCCCAGAAAGTCATTAGCACAGATACAACTTGTCCAGAATACTGCTGTGAGAGTTTTAACAAGGCTAAAATAAAAAATAATAATAAGCTAATTGGCTTTTTTTATGTTCACTTACGTTCAAGATTATGTTTAATAGACAGACTGCAAACAGACTCTTTTAAAGTGGCCATATTATGCTCATTTTCAGGTTCATATTTAGGGCCCGAGCGCTGACAGTGGCGAAGGCCCTATTGAAACTGAAGGAATTATTTTCCTGGCAAATTAATTGCCTTTTTGAGGGGCTTAACATATCCAAAAACTCACCAAATTTGGCGGTCGCATCAAGTCTGGTGAAAATTTACGTATTTTAAGGGTTTCGGAAATAGGCGCACACAAATGGCTCGCTAGCGCCCCCTACAAAGGTAAACAAATTGAGCCCCTGCAGTATGTTTAATGTAGACTAAGGAAACTTGGCACACATATGAAGCATGTCAAGATGTACAAAAAACGACTTGGAGTCCTACCCTAAACCCAACAGGAAGTCCGCCATTTTGATTTGAATGTTCGAAATTAGTACAATTTTGGCCATTTCCACAAGTCGTACTTTAACAAACTCCTCCTAGAGATTTCATCCGATCAACTTCAAATTTGGTCTGTGCCATCAGTAAGGAACTCAAAAGTGACATGGCATTGGTGGCCGGGTTAGCTCAGTTGGGAGAGCGGGTGCACATATATAGAGGTTTACTCCTGGACGCAGCGGCCACGCGTTCGACTCCGACCTGCGGCCCTTTGCTGCATGTCATTCCCCCCCCCATTCCCCCCTCTCTCTCCCCTTTCATGTCTTCATCTGTCCTGTGGAAATAAAGGCCTAAAATGCCCTTTAAAAAAAAAGTGACATGGCATTGACCCACTAGAAGTGGTATGTCCGAATGTCGTACTTTAACGAACTCCTCCTAGAGATTTCATACGATCAACTTCAAATTTGGTCTGTGCCATCGCAGAACGTACGCTCAAGTCGGCGTCTCTTCGGTGAGTTCTGAGGAACTTTTTGGACCAACTCGGGGAGACTGATCAGTCTCAGAATATGCCGGTAAGACACACAGATGATATGTTAAACTATGCTACCTTTTACACACACCTATACCTTAGAAGATGGCTGTGTCTCATGTTATGTTGTTTTTTGTACACGCTGTGACTCTACAAATCACAACATGTAAATAGGAACATGTTGGAGTTATTTTGTCACTTATTCGGAGCAGTAGGATTACTGGAACCATTCACCTGCCTGTTCTGTGCTGGCTTGCTGCTGCTGGAGCCGTCAGACAGCCTTACAGCACGCACTGAGATGAGAAGGGTATGTATGGACTAGTCTAACTCTGGGGTTACGCTGAATAAGATAATGTCCCAATAAGTCGGCGTGTTGAGGAAGTAGTTGAAGAGAGAGGAAGCAGTGGAAAAGAGAGGAAGTAGTTGAAGAGAGAGGAAGCGAGCAGCAAGGCAGGAGTGGTGAAATGTGGGCCACAGGTGGCGTGGGACTGGTGGCAGAGAGGACCGAGGACATGACCGGAGGTGAGGCTGGACGAGAGGACGGTCGAGATCTGCGAGGCCTGTGCTGACGCTCTACGGGCGTGCAGGACGATGCTATGCAGTGAGACGTGCGGTCGACAGCGGAACGGAAACCAGGAAAGGGAAAGACGGTCCGACAGCGAGGGATAGTCCCGCGCCACCCCCACCACGGAGCGAGAGGGACCGGAATGGCAGGACAGTAACATGGCCACAAGTGGAAGGAACACGGAGGAGGAGGCCGTAACACGGAGCACAAACGGACTGACTGGGAAGGAAGTGCAGCGAACGAGTGGGGGTGCAGATCGGGACACATCGACAGAGGCCGAAGCAGCAGGAGGGATGCAGCCCCCTGAATAACGGATTCAACGCCTGGGTACAGATAAGTGGGCGTGTGGAGAAGAACTGTCCTTTTTGTGTATACTTGACTAAGATCTGTCTTTATCGCTCCCAGTGCCTCCAGTGTGGGTATCGCAACGCAGAGTTAGGGGAAGAGAAGCCCAGCCTAGCCCCCCGACGGAATCGGCCGCCCCTCTCGTGGGCTGCGTATGGGACGGACTATGACGCATGGACGTGGACATTGTGGCGGAAGCTCGGACTGACATCGGACTAGGTTTTATTTACCTTTTTAAATCCAGAGAACTGCTTTTATCTTTTCTTTTAGCCAGTGTTTTAAATAAAGTGTTAATTTAAGTATTTACTTTGGTTTCTGGTCCATTACTATCAGTGGAAACATTTGCTGGTATTTTAGTTTAAAATAGGGAGCTACACTTGGACAAATACACCTGTGCTTTTCCTACTATGACATGTCAACATGTCTGCTGTGAAAAAGGTCTATTGGACTGATCTGTTGTTTTGGGAGTCGGGGACACTGGGAGTCCCTGTTAGATACTGGGGATTTAAGGTCAAGGGACTCAGATTTGATCGATGGCCATGTGAAGTTCTGTATTGTGTGTCCCTGTCCGCTTTGGACCTGAACTGGGTTGGTTTGGGAAAATTAAAAGGGAAGTGACACACTGTTTTCGCTAACTTTTGTTCACAATGGATGTATTGTATGCCACGTGGGATCAAAATTTAAATGCAAAAGCAAAACCAAAGCATCCACATTGTTGAGCGGCCTGTGCAGCCAAGAAGGGCAGCGTCGCTAGCAGCAGAATGTCTGCAACACTCAGGTGGAGGACCAAGGTGCCTGATATAGGACACAGGACCGCCAGGAGTAGTCCATTTCCCTGCAAAACCTATGACCAGCTCCACGGAGTACAGAACAGCTTTACTGGCTCCTGACTCTAAGTCCTCTTCATACTCATAGTCCTCATCATAGGTGGAGTTCTGGCAAAATAATCCATTGAGTTCCACATCCATGTTCATGTACTGAGGAGGCAAAAAGGTTTAACTCAAAAGAGAGAAATCCAAAATGAAGTCCAGATGTGACAAATACCATCTTATAATCTCTCTCGTCTCCTCTAAACTAACACACAACTCACACGGTGCAATGTCACCAGATTAGGTAACAGACTGGGGTTAAGCGGTGAAGCAGTTTCCCTTGATCAAACACACACACACACACACATACACACACACAATCTATGAAGCTATTTTATTCATAGTGCCTGTGGGCTGTCATCACGTTTTACTGTTGATAGAGATCCATAAGTGCTGGTAGGACAAGATGTGTGCGCAGATAAACATGAAATATTGCTACAGAAAAAAAGAAAACAGAAAGGGGGAGGCTTACAGGCACATACAGAATATACATGAAATAATAGGATACAATATACATTAAATAATAATAGGATAGAATACAAGAACAAATATTTAAAATATATACAAGTTGGGAATAAAAATGTACAACTGCCTAACTAGTAATGATAAAGATGTAGATAAACCTATTGTTCAAGGTGCACTTAGTGCAGCTGTGATGTCATTGAGTCAGTGGTGAGATGTTAGAAAGTTGTATTTTAAGGTAGAAAGGATTTCCTGTAGTAGTCTGTGAATTGATGAGTGCATCCCTTTTTTTTCACACACTTGACATTAGAAAGAAGAAGTCTTAATTTCAGGAACCGAAATCTTGCAAACATAATTATATTACTGCAAACTAAGTAACTATGGTAGGAAACAGTGGTGTAGTGGTCCCTGGAGAAGTGGGTATACTCTCAGTTTTCACGTTTTTTTTTTTTTAAAGTAGTCCAGAAAAAAGCCCTGTTTTAGAAACAGTGACATGTAAGACTATGATTTAGTTTACCCAAAAATCTGTCATTTCTACTTGCTCACTATTATAAAATGATCATGACTTGATTAGGAGCAGTTTGTAGTTACTACTGGTCACACAAGCAGCCTGGATGAATGTAAAATGTATTTATCATGAGGCAAACATGGTGTTTCGATTATTTTTTGCACATTTATTTAAATAAAATACTTCAAATCTGAAGTTGACAATGCATCCTTGTTCATATTTCATCTTAAATAAAACACACAAATCATTCTCTTCCAAACATCAAAACCAATCAGATAAACTTAAAAGTGCACTGTCATAAAATTGAAATTATTTGGTTTTCAATAGCTGAACACTATTTATATAGAATACTTCGTTAGATATATATAAATATCGCTACAAATATTGAATATCATCATTTTTTTAATTAATGCTTTGTTTTGAACATGTTCATTTACCGGTAAATCATTCAACAAAATAATATGTTACAACAATATTTAGTTAACAGTTAACAAAAATATATGCATTAACAACACATGAGGTCCATGATGGTCTCATCTTCAAAAGACAAGCGTTTCTCCAGATTGTTCACAAGGCTTTGTAAGAACTGGCCTGGATTGATAGACTTCAGCTTTGCATTTGTTTTCAGGGCTATAGACCGATACTCCCCAGTCTGTTTTGCTTCTAAAGCCTCACTATATTTCTCCCCTGGACTCTCTTTGAATGACTGGATCACTCTGACTGAGCGTTTCAGCAGATGCTCTGCTCTGAGGAGAGTTATAGAACGAGACTGAAGCTCCTGTGACAGGAGACTAAGTTCATCGAGAGTGTCGTACATGAGGCCAAGGTCACAAATGAATTCTGGACTTTGAACACGGTCTAACAAACCTCTGTACATCTGCCTCTCTTTGGTGGACCTCATCTCATCACTGCAAGCATTTTTAAAGTGCTGCACAAGAGCTCCCAGGGATGTCCAAACAGCACGAACAGTCCGAAAGCTACTGGCCACCCAGCGTACATCCAAGATTCTGCCAATGCGAAGAAGTTGTGAGCCTACTTCAGCTGCTGCATTTACAAGTTCACGTTCATTTTTGTTTGACACACTATACAGAGAGTATAGCTTCTGGATAAAAGTTTTAAAGTGATTGACAGAGTTTACCTCATCAACTGCATCTGACTCCAGCAAGTTCAAGTCTATGGTTCATGCACGTGCCTACCAACAAAAAGCTTTGGGAATCTCGAAGTCAGTCTGGTTGCTACTCCTGACTTCTTTCCTAGCATGACACTGGCTCCATCAGATACAAATGTTACCCAGTTTTCATGAAGCCACTCTTCTGTAAAGCCAGCATTAGTTAAACAGGTGAGTAACGCCTGTACTATGCCATCTGCTCTCTGATTTTCCAGTTCAACAAGTTCCAGGAATATGAACTCAGGGCTTTCTTCTTGAATTGATGCTTTAATAGAAACTGTCATGACAGCTTTGTGACTTAAAGAAGATGCCTCGTCAATTAGGACAGCTAACTTACTGGATGATGCTATAATGCTACTGATGATTTTGCTCTGCATCTCACTAGCAACATGTTGTATTATTTGTGTTGCACTGTAACGTGAATGAAGTATTGAGCCCATTTTTACACCATTCAGTTCCTGCAGCTCAATGAGGCTCTCATGGTCAGAAAAGGGTCGGTTCTTTTTGGCCAGATGGTAGGCTGTTCGAAACACAGCTTCAGTTTCCTTCATGTAGGACTCAGTCATAGTCTCCACTGCATTCTCAACGGCAGCTTCTTTCTGTTGCTCTGCCACCTTCACAGCCTGAGTGTGGGCCTTGGACAACGCATGTTTCCTCACCTTATTTCTCAAGACTGACTAACTTGTTGTTCTACTTCCCTGGCCAGACACTTGAATTTCAAAGTTCATCCATTCTCTTGAGAGCGATACACCTTGCTCCTTGTCGATCAAAACACTACAACTTGCAGTGTTTTGAGACCATATTGCACTTGAAATAAAATAAAACTGAATTGAATTAGATGCAAAACGATAAGGGATGCAAAATGACGTTCAGAAACGTACACGACTCAAAATGACTACTAAGACACAAAATAAATATAGATGCACAACCCCCATAATAAGATGCAAAAGAATCAAAGTTGTAATATTATGACTGCAAATGACCCAAAATGACTACAGAGAAGAGAAAGACACACAACTCTTCTGTGTAGAATGTCAGTCTCAGAAAACAGAATTAGACTGTCTAGATCTACACTGTATGTTACAGGTGAAGGTTGTTTTATTTTAATTTATATGAATTTTAGTATATTGCTATATTTTTGTAAATATTGTCTTTATTGGACTTAGGACCTTACATTTGTGACCTGAACAAAGTCAATATTATTAATGGTCTCATCATCTCAGCGTGACTTGTAGCCGTTGTATTGTCGGCTAGTTTACTTTAGAATCAAACATCAGATTTATAAACTACATGTAACTAGTAACTAAAGTAACTAGTAACTAAAGCTGTAACTGATGAATGTAGTGGAGTAACTAAAGTAACTAGTAACTAAAGCTGTAACAGATGAATGTAGTGGAGTAAAAAGTCGAATATTTCTCTCTGAAATGTAGCGGAGTAGAAGTAGAAAGTGGCATGAAGAGAAAAGACTCAGGTAAAGTAGCTCAACATTTGGTACTGGAGTACATGTACTTAGTTACATTCCTCCACTGCCTACAGTGTACATATAAAGGCGTTATGTATGCATTACATTTGGAAAAATAAGAAAATGACACAGGTTTTCTTTTTCTATTAGATTTATTTTTCCCGCACAAAGTGAAAAACGTGTCCTCTCTGTTTAGTAGAAGGTGTTTGGTCTCTTGGTGGTGAAGCGAGGTTTGTGCTGGCGGCGCAGGACGCGGTGGGGCAGGGGGAACTTGATCTTGGAGTCCTGATGGAGGGACCAGAGAAGACCCAGAGTTTAGTTTCACACAGAGGACATCAGTCACTTTGTTATCAACAGGTACAATCATATAGACAATCAGTTTAAGCGTTACAAGTTTTCTGAAAGGTTATGTTTACACACTTTATCTTATGAAATCTGTGCCAATATGAATAGACAACAGAAATGTGAATATGGTTGATAAAGGGAGGTTAAGAAATCTGGTTCATTTTGTAGACATGTTTTTACAGAGGCGATTTTAGATATCTCTTTTAATTGATCCACCAAAAAAAAACACCCATAAAGTCCATTTTCTCCATGTTTTTATGTATAACATGTTGTATAACTCAGGCTGTGACTGATATCTGAACACAGCCATGTGTAAAAGCTTCAGAGTATAGAGAGAGGACAGTTACACACATTGATTTCTTTCATGTATCCAAGTCTTGTTTGCACTGTCTGTATGGTTCTAGTTGTCCGTCTGTGTCTAGCTCATGCTGATGTCCTGTAAAATGTCCGTCCTCATGTGTCCTAACTATGTTCAATGTTTCTGCAGAACAGTTTTTAAACTGAGTCAGGCCCGTTTATATTGTAACTTAATGTTACCTTTAACTTTCCTGTATAATAAATGAAATGAAAGTGACAGTTTGGTGCGTTTAAGTGGTGCTGAAGTGGAGATTTCTGGCTCAGAGTCTGAGACATGGATTGGAAAACAGACATTTTGAAGACGCTACTACAGGTGAACTGGGTCAACATTAAACTAACAGTTATCAACATCAAACGTCCCCATGTAATTAGACATAATGACAATCATTTTCTGTATTTCAAGTTCTCTGAAATGGGATGTTTAAATATGCAAAGGAGGCATTATCTGATGCTAGGTTCTGTTGAATTTAGGAGAAAACTACAGACACAAATAGACAAAGTTAAAGTCAAATAAATTCATTTTCTTTCCACTACATTATGGAAGCAAACATTTTTTGTTTTTGCCTGCAGCGTCTCACCTTAACGATCGCCAAAATGCAACCTAACGTCTTTTTGTGAACGTATTGAGTCAAACTTTCATTTAAAAGCATAATTAGGACGGGCTCTACACATGAACTCAGCATTGAGAACATTGTGTTCAGAGTTTACTAAAAAGAGGTTTTAACAACTCACTTCAGCTGTCTGCATTTCCGCTCGCTAACATCTCGCGAGTCAAATAGTCGACAACACAACCAATTATCCGTGCGTTTATACAGAACTAAGCTTTAGGAGCTTTCCATCTTTCCTCTCCTCCTCCCTGTTACGATGCATTCGGAGATCGACTCTTTTTGACTGGCGAGATGGCGGCGAGCGGAAACAAGAGCTACTGTGAGTTGTTCAAAACCTTTTTGTACACTGTGTGCACAACCAATGTTCTCAATGCTTTCATTAAGGTGTAGAGCCACTGGTGATACTTGGAGCAAAGTCTCATGTTGTGTCGAGCCTTCTTAGTGTTTTAAAAATGTTGATTTTGATGCCATCATAGTAGTGCCCCTAGCACTCCCATTCTAAAAGGCCATTTGACCCAAAAACGAGAATACGGTCAATCTTAAAAGTGGCGTTCCCGTCCTAATTATGCTTTTTGCTCCGGTCCATTCACAAAAAACACCCCAGGTTGCATTTTGGCGAGAGTTGGGCTTTAATTCTTTAACTGTGGCCAGTTTCAGAACCGCCAGGTTTGGAGATGGAGGCTGAAAACCTGGAAGAGGAATCTGGCGTTTAGTCTGGCGGGTTTTTAAACTGGAGCTGACAGACGTGGAGGCAGTCCCAGAGAGAGACCCGCGGGCGCCACAGCGCCACGGTAGACACACAGAGACACTCACGTGGAACTGCTTGATGGCGGGTCTGCGACACTTGTTGGCGGCGATGACCTGGACCTTCATGATCTGGATGGAGTGGGCGCGAGCACGATGGCGAGCTCCCATATCACGGTCTGACGGGCACAAAGAGGAGACATGCTTTAACACAACTCCACATTTACTATTCTCACAACAACCCCAAACATGAGACTGGGGGAGGGGGGGGGTGAGAGACTGTGTGTGTCTGTTTGTGTGAGACTGTGTGTGTGTGTGTGTGTGAGAGACTGTGTGTGTGTGAGAGACTGTGTGTGTGTGTGTGTGTGTGTGTGTGTGTGTGTGTCTGTGTTTGTGACCGTCTGTGTGTGTGTGTTTGTGACCGTCTGTGTGTGTGTGTGTGTGTGTGTGTGTGTTGTGACGACTTGTGTGTGTGTGTGTGAGAGACTGTGTGTGTGTGTGTGTGAGACTGTGTGTGTGTGTGTGTGAGACTGTTTGTGACTGACTGTGTGTGTGTGTGTGTACTGTGTGTGTGTGTGTGAGACTGTGTGTGTGTGTGTGTGTGTGTGACTGTGTGTGTGTGTGTGTGTGTGTGCGTGTGTGCGTGTGTGCGTGTGTGTGTGTGTGTGTACCAATACTCACAGCACTGCGTGACAGCTCCAGATGTGGTCAGGTCTCTGTACTCTCTGTACATGTTGTGGGTGCCACTGCGAGAGTCGTAGCGCAGCCAGATACCAAAGTTCTTCACCTTCAGAGGGGTTTTCTCGTGGACCTGAACGGGACACACAACCACAACAGGACATCAGTCAAGTTTAGGACCATGTGTGTGTACGTTGAAACCTGCAGAGTGAAGTCATCAGACCTGGAACAGGTTGGTTTTGAGACTACAACTTTGTCCAGAGAGTTGGAAGTGTGTCATAGCTCGGTGTACAATCAAAAGGTTATTTAAAAGAGGATTTGTTGACCCTTGAATTCACTTTCAACGGCACAGCAGCATCAGAGAAAGGCGACAAGGATCAGTTTTCTGTTTGCACACCAGACAAAATCATATCACTGACAGGATATGGCCTTTGGGTTTGGGTGCATGCTAGGGATTTTGTTGTAGCAGGGACATTTAACTATGTTGATTTAGTGGAAATTGGTTGTTATATTTCCTACGGTCCTTACGCTTCATTAACTGCAGCAAATATATACATTTTGAGTAAAATATGTCCTAACATCAGATTCATAAACTTTGTTTTGAAGATTTAGAGACCTTAATTCCACAAACTCTACTTTTCTCTCTTTACATTCTTGAGGTACAGGTTTTCCACTCTGTAGATTTTTGCTCTTAACGTGACTTTTGGTAACTTTAAACACATAATTGGGTTGATTTTTTAACATGTTGAAGCTTAGGTTGTAATACATTAACAGACAAATAAGGTGGCTACAAATTTAGATAGTTTCTAAAGGAGTTACAACACAACTTTTCTAGCTGCACAGAAATATGTCTGCATCAAACTGGAGATGCTCTGGCAGTGCACACTGATCCACATTAAATACAGTTTCTTCGTCATGTCCATTGCAAAATGTTTTTAATGCCACAACACCCCTGATATAATGACAGCTTCTATAAAAATGATCCCAATAAATTTAGTGCTGTTTACAAAGTTTAAATTTGGACAGAAGAGGGCACTGATATCTGACCTCAAGAAAGCCTGCAGAGAAAAAGACTGCTTTTAAAAACTCTGCGGAGCAAGACACGATTAAAAATGCACAACAAAGAAAATGCATATTCGTAGCGACAGACTTGCCAAACAATAACTTAGGGCTCCTGCACACTGGCTGCGTGGCGTTTTCTATGTCTTTGCACACCAGAAAGGTGTCTGACGCGCTGCTGCTAGCCTTGTCTGGACACGTTTCCCATTGATAAAATTAAATAATAGCGTTTTCTTCATCTTTAGTCAATATTTTTGTGTTTGTACATAGAGTACTGACAGGTGCAATATTTGAAAATCGATAATTATTATTTTTTAAATTACATTTATATATCTGCATTTATGTCAAAACCTCGAGACTTTCAAACATCAACATGTCATTTATTAACATGTATGTGCCTAATTATTAGGGACGGTGCAGCGCACCTGTAACTCAAAAATAAAATTACATTGCGGTCTAAACGTAAATATAACCGTTTTGTGAAACAATGTAAATACCTACTAAATACATGTTTATTAAATATTTGACAAACAAGTGTGTATTAATTTACAGCAACAAATACCTTGTTGTGTATAATTATTGTATATTATTTACTATTTAGAGTTGTAATATGTGTGTGTATGAAGCATTACGTCACCTGAGCCACCCCTATTACGTTGGTAGTCCAATTTGAGGGGTGGCAGGCTATTAGAACCATGTTTTCTCGGAACAGAGCTGAGAAATACGTAACTGGAGGATCTCCACTAAACCTGATTTAAGGTCTACTAGCAATGTGTGTATTATACCTGATTGTTTTACTTAAGTCAATTTAATTTTATCTTTTTGAAAGTCTTTTAGTTACTTTCCTTAATTTTGTTAATTCTATTGTCATTTTTCTAGGACCTTACTTGGCATGATAATAAAGCCCATCATTTTTTCACATCACCTTTGCCTCACCCGTGTTAATACCTGCTCAAGGCTACTCGCATCTACCTTCAACAGTCATATAAACATCTTTTCATGTTCCATTTTGTCTGGAAATGCTTCATACACGCTTGCGTGTCGCATGAAAAATAGGCGTCTGTTTTATTTCTAGCATGAACGCCGGTCTTGCATGAACGCAAGACGTGCGTGTCACGCAGGCAGCGTGCTGGAGGCCTTAGACAAAACACTTTAAACTGTCAGATAAACCGGACTTCCAGATTGAGAATTTGAGGCAGAAAAAAGCCCTGTGCGATGTATTTTGTCTGCAGAGATGATGTTGAGAGAGGACCGGTGAAACCTACCAGGCCACAGTAGACGGTCTCTCCAGAGGCCTTCTTCATCTTCCTCAGCTGGGAGACGAAGTACCAGAAGCGGGACTTGGCCACGACATGGTTCGGGGCGAAGATCCTCATGCGGTACAGAGGGGGGGCAGGGTTCTTGGCAGAGGGCAGCAAACGCCCAACGACTTTGTACTCCCTAAGCTGGATTCAGAGAAATTGTGTTAGTATACAAGTGTGTCATAAAACTACGTACAATTAAACACACATTAGAGGTATTTCATAAAGTTGTTCGATACTGCCTAAAACCCTGGAATCATCAAGTACATCTGAGCACCGATTCCACGTAATTTAGCTCTGGAAAAAAAGGTAACATTTCCTTTTTGACGTAGTTTAAGTTAGATGTGGTTATTGCGCCGGTTGATATCGTTATGGCGATAAAGCGATGTATTGTGCAGCTCTAATTTTAACACACTGGTAATCTATGAATGCACAAGTCAAGGTATCGAAATCAGGAAGGAAGAAACTGGCTTTGGACCATCTGTAGTATTTAAGGAGGTATTTGTTGACCCTTGAATTCACTTTCAACGGCACAGCAGCATCAGAGAAAGGCGACAAGGATCAGTTTTCTGTTTGCACACCAGACAAAATCATATCACTGACAGGATATGGCCTTTGGGTTTGGGTGCATGCTAGTGTTGTGCTAGAATATGAACAGAAGGGGCATTCAAATGTGGACTTATTTTAACTTTTAACACTTGTGAAGTTGTACATATTTTAACACATAAATCACAATAACACACAGAGCATTTAGAGACCCTAAATAGGTATCGCTTCATACACCGCTTACGAGAACAAACAAGTATTTTAATGATAATTATAACACTTATTTTAATGGTAGTGAGAGTAATGGTGTAATTTTCCTGGGAAAGCATTTAGTTGTCATTTAGGTTGTAACAAAGCCTGCCGACTACACAATTGCAAATGTATCGAAATCGCAATATGGACTTAATATCCAAATCTCAGGTGGGCACAATATTTGTTTATGGCAAAATATGTGTCAAACTATTCAGAAGTAAGTATTGTGGTGCTGCAGAGACGTCCCAGCCTACAAGTGGGATCCAACAGACTTAAGTCCTCGCAAAAAAAAAAAAATCACACTAATCAATTTAATTTTTATATTTTTAAATGAAAATGACTATACAAAATTGATCATTCCCTCAAATATCGTGAATCATATCAATATCAGTCAAAGTAATCGTAATCAGACATTTTCCTCATATCGTGCAGCCCTACTGCTGACATCCTGGTCTTTCACACAACACTGCACATAATTAAAGCCATTTAATATATGGTTTATAACTTAGCACATCTGATGTAGCATGTTGACGAGAGATTCTGCACAAACTACAACACTACCAAACTATCCTAGACTGTTTGAGAGCCCTTCTAGGGACGATCAATGGAAATTCCCAATAACGATAGCTAGAAATGCTGTACATTGGAGATGTGCTGCACAAATGTCTAGCTAGCCAAGTCTTAGCATCTCTTCCTACTCAAACATGAAAAACCCCGACCATGAGTCAGGAGATTGAGGTGTTTTAACGCGTTATAATATACTTTTAGAGACATTAAAATCAGAGCGGATTGTTGTACTATAAGCTAACGTTAGTTGTCCGGTGTCAAACCCACGTTGAGAGCACACGGCACCGGGAAACACGTTAGCACCACGTTAGCATTTAGCAGCTAGCGTTAGCTGTCATCGGAGCTAAGTTAGCTAAACGCGCAGGCTTAAAACTAATAATGCGGTGATTTAAACGGGCAATTTAAGGCAAATACTATTGATGTTAAGATATTTCAGGAGTCTTGGCTTGTCTTATGTATAGTTAGTGAGTGTATTTCACTGATACAGGAGCGCTAACGGAGGCACATTCTCAGCCACAGTCCTCCACATGGTAAAGCGACGCCATGTTGTAATGTAGCCGCAAAACGCATCGGGACGAAAAACACCCAAAAAGTGACTTAAATGTGGACTTTCTGTAAATTTTAATACATAAATCAGACAAACGCAACTTTATGAAGCGAATTCGCTTCATAGAGTCCGTGTGTTGTACGTAAATATAAGTCAAATAAAGAGTTTTACGTACTGTGCCGGACGCCTTCATGGTGTCTCTCGCTCACTGCCACAGAAAAGAGGAAGTAGAAGGGCGGAGACTCCTGACGTCATAAGGACGGAGGAGGGACATCCGGGTCACTTTTCACATCTTTTTTTTAAACAAAATTCATTATATACAAACAATATAGCTCAAAATTCTTCATAATACTATAAGGAGCAGGTGCTTACAAAATTGCAAATGTTTAAAACTAAATAATATACATAAGAAAGAAGAGGGAAGAGCAAAAAATGACAAAAAATACAAGAAATATAAAACTATAGGGCTTTTTATTGTAATTCATATTCTTCAATAAAACTGTCTCGCATCTACAAACACATTTTTCACCACATGAATATTTTATATGGAACAAAAAGGACATTCTGCATAGTTTAAACATAAATCCCTTTTCATGGAATAGTGATTTCCAGATAACGTTGAGTTGGTACATCTGTTAATAGAGATGGTCTTCTCTTTACTTATGAAGAGTTTCTGTCAGAATATCCCTGTAAACATCCAAGGGCGTAACTTTGGGTTCAACATTGGGGGGTCCCGGGACATGTCTGCATGTATTATGAAAAGCATCAAAATACATTGAATAAATTGGAAAAAAAACATAAAAAAGAGACAAAAACATTGGAAAAGAAGTGTGAACATTTTTGGAAAAAGCACCAAAAACTTTGGAAAATAAAACTCAAAAAAGACCAAAAAACTGAGAAAAAAAACTACAGAGAGGCAGAAAAAAAATTCCCTTGAAAAATCCAACAAAATCCTCAGAAAGAAGCCAAAAAAACATTGAAAACGCGACAAAAACGTCCACATGTTCCACCAAAACATGTTCCTTCCCGAGACTATTTAGCAGAGGCACCTTGGCTCCGTCCGGAGCTTAGCCCCGCCCACGATGATTGTGATTGGTTTAAAGAAATGCCAATAAACCAGAGCACGTTTTACTCCCATCCAGGAAGCGATATTACGAATCCCACTATGGCCACGCCAAAACCCGCCCTTCGATAGCTACTATTGGCCAGGCATCCATGCTTACGCAAGGTAACGTAACCCCATTTGTACAGCTCCTATCTCCTGACCAATCGGCTATCCTATACCACTCAAGGTCAAATGCCTAACCCCAACCAATTGAGCTGCTTTGTAGCGCGGGTCTTGGCGTGGCCATAATGGGATTCGTAATTTTGCATCCAGGAATGCTGTATGAACTAGCAAGACCTTCCTTTGCAGCGCTGTGGAGGACGATCTGGCAAAAGCGAGACAGAGAGGGCGACAAAAGGGACAAAAACTTCCAAAGAGTGACAAACTTGACAAAAAGACGGAAAGTAAGGAAGGCCTTAGTGGTCCCCTAATACTGTATCTGAAGTCTCTTTTATATAGACCTTAGTGGTCCCCTAATACTGTATCTGAAGTCTCTTTTATATAGACCTTAGTGGTCCCCTAATACTGTATCTGAAGTCTCTTTTATATAGACCTTAGTGGTCCCTAATACTGTATCTGAAGTCTCTTTTATATAGACCTTAGTGGTCCCCTAATACTGTATCTGAAGTCTCTTTTATATAGGCCTTAGTGGTCCTCTAATACTGTATCTGAAGTCTCTTTTATATAGACCCTACTGGTCCCCTAATACTGTATCTGAAGTCTCTTTTATATAGACCTTAGTGGTCCCCTAATACTGTATCTGAAGTCTCTTTTATATAGACCTTAGTGGTCCCCTAATACTGTATCTGAAGTCTCTTTTATATAGACCTTAGTGGTCCCCTAATACTGTATCTGAAGTCTCTTTTATATAGGCCTTAGTGGTCCCCTAATACTGTATCTGAAGTCTCTTTTATATAGACCTTAGTGGTCCCCTAATACTGTATCTGAATAGCCTAGAAATCTAGACGCACCCTAGCGGTAGCAAATTTATTTTGCAGCCAGGGGGGTCTAGGCACTCTCCATTGGTTTGGAAAAACCAAACTCTGGTTAGGCCAATCACATCGTGTATAGAGTCAGTGGGCGGGCTTAGGCTAATGATGTCTCTCTCTCATGGGTGGGCCAAATTCTCTGGGCGGGCAAAGCAGAGAAAGGGGAGGTAACCTTGCTCCTTATGACCTCATAAGGAGAAGATTCCTGATTGGTCCATCTGAGTTTTCATTTCCTCAAAGGCAGAGCAGGATACCCAGGGCTCGGTTTACACCTATCACCATTTCTAGCCACTGGGGGACCATAGGCAGGCTGGGGGAACTCATATTAATGTTAAAAAAAAACTCATAAAGTGACATGTTCATGCCATGGGACCTTTAACGTGAAAAAGCTTAACGTGGTTTAATGTACCTAAACAACGATCAATGATCACCAAATTTCTCATGGCCATATCGTGTCATGAACACGTAAGCCTGTCAAAAAAAAAACAGCCGTTAACTCACTCCAGAAGATGGCGGTAGTGCGACGTTAAGGACGTTAGAGCGACCGTTAAAACCCAAAGCAGCAAGCATCTCTTCCTGCGTGACCCGGATGTTAACCGAGTGGACACATGCAACTGATTTCTGGACGCTTCTCTGCGGCTCCACGATGAGTTGACAGGGGAGAAAAACCACTGATAAATCCGTTTGGATTAAGGTGAGTTGTCTACTATGTGCTGTTGTGTTTGATATCGGGGTTTTTAGCTTGATAACAAACGGCTAACGTTAGCGGAGTTTGTCATCGCGAGACTGGTAACCGGAGCGACATAAACACGGATAAAACCCACATTTAAATCGCTTTTATTTATCCCACTTTGTCGGTTTGAACGTCCGTTAAAGCCTGACCGGTGATGGCTGATGTTGTAATGTTTGTTAACGTGTCGGGATTAGTACAGCAGGCTCAGAGGCTAGCTGGCTAACGCTAGCTTGAGGTAGCAACAGTCAGCTATTCCGTAGGAAAGTGACGTTGTTAGCATGTAGCATGTGAGTTAGCACTGCGGTCTTAAAGTGGACACTACATACTTTTCAGTTTAAAGATTTTCTGCTTTTTTATCTTCGATAGCATGTTTTCTTTCAGACTAGTGGAAAGAATAACCTTTATTTTACTACCCTGTGTCATTTTGTGTCTGTAGATTGCTTCTAAATCCACCAAAAGTTAACATTAGGTAATGCCTCATTTGCAGCATTTGCAGATGGATGGATGGATGGATGGATGGATGGATAAACAGATAAACAGATGGATGTATAGATAAACTTTATTAATCCATAACTGGGAAGTTACTGTGTTACAGCAGCAGGTATAAGACCTTCAACATCCACACAGAATAACAAGAAAAAATAATAAATAAAATAAAAATACCAGACCACCTCAAATATATACAAGGGCCAAGGTTATGTTTCAACATGGGACACACATTAATAGATAGATAGATAGATAGATAGATAGATAGATATAGACACACACACACTCTGGGTCGTCCCCCAAAACCTTTTTGAGCGTCAACCATTTAATTTCCTTTGTCTGAAATCGTAAAAGGCTAAGTGTTCGATATTCAATTTTGGGATTTGAATATTCGTTTAGTTTTTTTCTTCAATTCTGTAATAAAGTTGAGACATATTCAACTTATTGGAGAAATGAAACCCAGGGTTTCCCGCAGCACTTTGCAGTTAAGGCGGCCGCCTAAGCAACGCACGCCTGCTGCCTTAACTACTTCGTCCCAAAAAAAAAAAAGGTGAATGATCTAAATCTAATGAAGCAGAAACTCTTAATGTCAGATAACTAGGGCTGTGCTCGACTGAAGAAATTCTCAGTCGACTAACACTCATTCAGTCGTATCGACTAATCGATTAGTTGATTTAATCGACAGATCTGTAAATCTGAGTTTCTCCACTAAGAGTCGTGCTAAAAGCACCACTTTAATTCTTGTGTTTACCAGATATGAGCTCGTACGGTTCTTGGAAATAAGTCATTCAGCATGAAAACAGCATCAGACATGACTAATGGACTACAGAGATCTAAGTTGACTAAGACCAAAACGACCCATTAGTCGACTAAGAGGGAGCAGCCCTACAGATAACGTCTATAATAATTGGACTTTGGGTTAGATTTTTTGACAGTTTTCAGTGGTTATGAGGAGCAATATGAGAGAGACTGTTGCCCGGTCTTTGAGACACAGCCGTTGTCTCTCTTTTATTTATTTTTTTCTCGTTATTACGGTTCGTTAGCGTAGTTAAACACTACACACAGTGAACTTGCATGTCCTGTTTGTATTTCATGCATACTATCTGCTGTGAGTGAGTGAATCTCTGGGCTGAGCTCCTTTATCTCAGAGCTGTTTGTTTTGGAGAAGATGTTACAGAGGATAATGGGAGCCATGCCAGTAACACTGTTATAGCACATGGTTTTTAAGTCGTTTTTTTAAGTAGTTTAAATGGTTGCATTTTTTTGTTGTTGTTGAAAAATGTAATATTTTCTTGAGGAAGGACGCCTAAACCTCGACCAAATACACACATAGTCTTCCAAAAACGGAGGGGAAACAGTGTATGTCACTATTTAACCTCTTAAATATGGAGTACGGTGTTTCCCCTCCATCTGTGGAAGGCTATGTGCGTATTTGGCTGAGGTTTAGGCGTCCTTCCTCAAGGAAATGTTACAGTTGTCAACAAAAAAATGCAATTTCCCCTACATTTTGTGTCTCTTTGTGTAGGTGGTTTGTGTCTTTGTGTAGTCGGTTGTGTCTTTGTGTAGTCGGTTTGTGTCTTTGTGTAGTCGGTTTGTGTCTCTTTGTGTAGGTGGTTTGTGTCTTTGTGTAGTCGGTTTGTGTGTCTTTGTGTAGTCGGTTTGTGTCTCTTTGTGTAGTCGGTTTGTGTCTCTTTGTGTAGTCGGTTTGTGTCTCTTTGTGTAGTCGGTTTGTGTCTCTTTGTGTAGTCGGTTTGTCTCTCTTTGTGTAGTCGGTTTGTCTCTCTTTGTGTAGTCGGTTTGTGTCTCTTTGTGTAGTCGGTTTGTGTCTTTGTGTAGTCGGTTTGTGTCTTTGTGTAGTCGGTTTGTGTCTCTTTGTGGGTTTTTGTGTCTCTTTTTGTAGTCAGTTTGTGTCTCTTTGTGTAGTCGGTTTGTGTCTCTTTGTGTAGTCAGTTTGTGTCTTTGTGTAGTCAGTTTGTGTCCCTTTTGTGGGTTTTTGTGTCTCTTTGTGTAGTCGGTTTGTGTCTCTTTGTGTAGTCGGTTTGTGTCTCTTTTGTGGGTTTTTGTGTAGTCAGTTTGTCTCTTTGTGTAGTCAGTTTGCGTCTCTTTTTCACATAACTTTGGACCGTTATTATCTCCATATCTGTGTCTAAAACATTGGAAAAGCTAGAGCAGAGAATACATAAATAACACTCAAAAAGCGTAAAGACAAAACTTAAAGCTCCAACAACAGTTCACACAATCTAAAGTCATTCTGAGAAAAGTCTTCTATACGTTCATTCAGCTTATAATGGCAGGGAAACCCCTGCAGTGTATGTATTTTAACTAATGTTGTTGACATTGTAAATGAGATATGGAGGTTAAAGTGTTGGCCCTGTATTGCATCATCGGTAGTGAAGACGAGCTGTCCGGGTGTATTGACCTTCCTCTCTCTATGAATACACAATATAATGCAGGTTAAAGTAAATGTAATTTCCTCGAAGGACTGGCAGACACAAGTGGCTTTCTGGCTGCAGGTTTATTTGAAGCTTCTTCTCCAAATCCACCGTGAACACTAAACCCAAAGTATAACCATATCGCAAAAATTACAGTAAACATTAGCCGTTCAATGTTGATTCGTCATATTTGAGGTATTTCTGGAATCGAGGGTGTTAACTTACTCCTTTTTATATCAGTCGTCTCACCTGGATGACTCAGCAGCCGTGTTATTCACCTGACAGCTTACTGACTTACGGGGCATTCACACCAACAAAAGACAATCCATCAAACAATTTTTATCCAAGTTTGGCACTGTTTTCAAAGTTTTTGGCACGTTTTTCGATGTTTGTTTTAAGATAAAACAACTTTTTGTCACTTTCGTTGACCTAGTGTTGCCTTACTTCCTTTTTTCGTCTTTTTTTGTTCCAGGTTTTCTTGCTTTTTTGAAAGTTTTTGTCGCCCTTTTCCATCAGCATTGAGATGTTTTCCATTTACATACCTGCAAACTAGTCGCTTTTCGGCGAAAATCGCCGTTTTGAATGGGAAAACGTCATCCACGTGAATCGTGTAGATCCAAAGAGTTTTTTTATTTTTGGGGGGGGGTCTGAGACCCGGTGCTACTACGGCACCGGTGCCTTAACGATCGTTATCTACCGGACCGAATAGCAACGCGGATTTCGGGCTGTAGAGATGTGTCCCCTTTTTCAGCCCTTCTGAGTTTGCAGGTATGCATTTACATCTGTCGCTGTATTCTTCTTTTTATAAACTTTGTTATATAAAATTCCTGCTTGTCAGGGGGGGTACTTGGCTTAAAAACACAATTCAAAGGGGGAGCATTACTGAAAAGAGTTTGTACAGTTTGATATATAGCATAGTAGAGTATCAGAGCTGATTTGTCTGTGTATGTTGGTCCCAGATGAGAGAAACCTGCCTGCCAGCAGCAGAGAGAAGTGAACCAGCCTTGGAGGACAGCTAACCCACGAATGGCCTGCCAGTCTGTCGCTGCAGTCATGGACGAGCAGGCCCTGCTGGGGCTCAACCCGAACGCCGACGCCCGCTATAGGCACAGGGTACGTACTGCGCTGCTTCTTTTTTTGCACCCTTATCTCTCTTGATGTGGGAGAGGTTATGAATCACTGGGCATTATTAGATAAAGGTTATATATTGATGGTTTCACGCATGTTATTATACTGTGGAATAAAATGAGTGTGTACTTGTTCAGGCCATGGCATACTTTGAGCAGCTGAAGGAGTCTCAGGATGCCTGGGAGGTCTGTGCTGAGGCCCTCGCTACAGGGATTTACAAGTGAGTAAATGAGAGCCATTGGGATTACATTTTTTACATAAATCATTTAAATTCCCCCCTTTGTTTGTGCTGATCTGAAAATTTATCCAATCTGGACTCAAAACTGTGATTCGATCTGTGAGTTTTGTGATCTGTTGCACCCCTGGTTGGAACTGAAATGCCTTTTTGTGGTAAATAAGTTAGTTTGAACTTGAAGATATGTTAAAATATATTTTGTATCTGTGTATTGTTTTTCAGTGACGACCATGTGAAGTTCTTCTGCTTCCAAGTATTGGAGCATCAGATAAAGTTCAGGTGAGGAGGAAGAGGAAGAGGCGGCTCTGGTTTGTTTCTGGAGAAACAAGGATTTGTTTTGACCTCAACATGTCCGCTTGCTGTTTGTGTTGCAGACACGCTGGTCTGAGCGCCGGTCAGCAGCAGCTCATCAGAGAGACTTTAATGAAGTGGCTCCAGTGTCAGGTACTGCACCACGCCACGCGCTAGAAAGCACTTCTACTTATGGACTGTACTTTGATACTTACTTCTACTCCACTCCATTTCAGAGAGAAATATTGTAGTCTTTACTCATACCTGCAAACTAGTCGCTTTTTGGGGAAAATGTCATCCACGTGGATCGTGTAGATCCGAAGAGTTTTTATTTTGAAGGAGACGGCACCTGTGCCTTAACAAATGTTATCTACCGGACCGAATTGCAACGCGTATTTCGGTGCCTTATTTAGGTTCCACTTAAATGCCTGCGCTTCTCTCTGATGCTCCGAAAACTAATGTTAGAGGCAACCTAAACATCGCTGCATGTCATGACCTGTCGGGACCTATGGTGCCCCAGGGGCTAGAAATGGTGATAGGTGTAAACCGAGCCCTGGGTATCCTGCTCTGCCTTTGAGAAAATGAAAGACTTCAGATACAGTATTAGGGGACCACTAAGGCCTATATAAAAGAGACTTCAGATACAGTATTAGGGGACCACTAAGGTCTATATAAAAGAGACTTCAGATACAGTATTAGGGGACCACTAAGGCCTATATAAAAGAGACTTCAGATTAAGGTATTAGGGGACCACTAAGGTCTATATAAAAGAGACTTCAGATTAAGGTATTAGGGGACCACTAAGGTCTATATAAAAGAGACTTCAGATACAGTATTAGGGGACCACTAAGGCCTATATAAGAGAGACTTCAGATTGGAGCACCAAAGAGACTTCAGATTAAGGTATTAGGGGACCACTAAGGTCTATATAAAAGAGACTTCAGATTAAGGTATTAGGGGACCACTAAGGCCTTCCTTACTTCCGTCTCTATGTGTATGTGATTTTGCCCAAGAACAGCCATTCTTCAAGATGACTTTTCTGTAAAGTACTAGTAAAATATTCCTATAACAGATTTATGTGTTGATGTGTTTTGGTCTGCAGCTGATGAACGCCCAGCCCGAGAAGCCGTTCATCCGGAACAAGGCGGCCCAGGTGTTCGCCCTCACCTTCGTCATGGAGTACCTGACTCTGTGGCCCAAGTTCTTCTTCGACATCCTGTCCCTGGTGGGCCTGAACCCGCACGGCGTCGACGTCTACCTGAGGACGCTCATGGCCATCGACGCCGAGGTGGTGGACCGAGACATCCTCCACTCGCCCGAGGTGAGACGCGCTCTGTGCTTCCCGGGGTCAGGTGCCGTTTGGATTTTAACAAAGCTGATTCTTCTTATCGATTTCCCTTTTCTTTGAGGGACACGGTCAAAAAACGGGATGACCTGCCGAGAGGACACAGCGTCCCACATACGTCCAGTCATATACAATTAGCAAGTTGCCTGAAAAACATTTCTTTCAATAATTTTCCAGACTCTACTTCATGAGCGACAATATGTCTGCTCTTCTCTCTAAAGTCCAGTTCAGACCAAAGATTTGCGGTGAAACCACTTTATATGGTTGCAGGGAAAGGTTTAAACGGTCTGAACCGGCCCGTCTCAGCTTGACTCGAACCAGCTGATGGTGCCGCTGCGACTCGGCCCGTTCCCGACCTGTCGCGTCACAATTTGACGTCAAAATGACTTTGATCTCGCTGCCGCTCCAGGATTTAAAGTGCGCGACCAGAGGTCTCTATTTTTTTTCAGTGGCGCATGACAAAGCGCAAACAGAAAGCGTGGACGAGTTGGCCGACAACGTGATGCCAGGACTGTCGGAGTGACTGCAGGTCTCTCTGGTAAACTTACCGGGTTAAGATGAGTTCTTTTTATGGTGAATGAAAGGCTCCATCCCACCAAGTAGCTCATCCAATCGTTGTGCAGACAGTCTGAAGTATTCAAAGTGCTTCTCTTCTTCTTCTCTTTGCCATGGTTTACCTTTTTTTTTTTTTTTCTTCTAGTCTGTAGAAATGGCAAAGTCGGTAGCCTTTCCTTAGTTGCGCCACCTCTGTTTAGGAGAAGACTGCAACTAGTGTCGCGAGTATAAATGGTTACGGCGCTCCCATGACGTCACATTGTCACGCAACAGGTCGGGAACGGCGAGTATACCGGACGTGTTATTCATCTAGCTCATACTGACCTAAACAAAACTAAATGTATCGCATTGTGCAGCGTCGTCCAGTCCAGAAAGAGCGCCATGTGTAGTTGTGGAGGGGACAGACAAGCTGAACCAAAATTTATTATTTTAATCAAGTGTACTTTGTTGTTATTTGGATCTGGGTTTCCTGTTCCCACCCCCTAGTGATTTACTTGTAAATGTTGTAACCGGAGCGGAGAGACTCTGGTTAACCGTGTTGAATGTTGTCCTTCAGGAGATGCGCAGGAACTCGTTAATCAAAGACAGCATGCGGGAGCAGTGCATCCCCCACCTGGTGGAGTCGTGGTTCCAGATCCTGCAGGCGTACCAGCGGTCCCACCCGGAGCTCACCTGCCAGTGTCTGGAGGTGGTGGGCCTGTTCGTGTCCTGGATCGACCTGAACCTCATCGCCAACGACCGGTCAGTCGCCTCACTCACAAACACGGGACATATGCTGTAAAGGCAGTTTTAATAAGCAGATAAATAGGGCTGGGTATCGTTAAAAAATGTGTTAGGGGCGTTGAAATTAATCATTGCATCGATTCAGTGACCGACCATTATCGATTATTGCCTACTGATGTTACTTGTTGATTTTTCCGGTCACTGTTTTTTTAGCTAGACTATCTGTCCAATCTGAGTTTTCTGTTGCAAGACTAAAACTACTTTTGAACGTAGGGCTGGATGATTAATCGAAACCGAAATTCAGAGCCTATAACCGACGTAATTTTACCAAGTCTTTTAATCCTATTAATATTTCCGTGCCGCCCACTGTGTGTTTATGTACTTTCCCCTTAAAACATATTACGGCCGCCGCGTGTGTAGTCAAGTGACTCCGCCTGTTTACATTAAAACTTAATTTACTTTTTTATTTTTATTTCATTGTAAAATCTACAGTTGTAGATTTAAGTTCAGTTGTTTGAAATATTTAATAAATAAGCATTAATTGCTGTCTGTGTGTTGTTTCCTTATTTTAGAATCACAAAGATAGGATTATGCACTCTTTCATTAGAAAAAATAACCGTGAACATATTTACAGTAGCCTATAAGAAAAGTTTTTTTTTTTTTTTTAAATAATCGTTTAATAATCATAATCAAGGTAACTTCTTCGATTAATCGTGATTATGATTTTAGCCAAAATCGTCCAGCCCTATTTGAACATCCACATGTTCCACCAAAACCAGTTCCTTCCTGAGACTATCTAGCAGAGGCACCGTGGCTCCGTCTGGAGCTTAGCCCCGCCCCACGATGATTGTGATTGGTTTAAAGAAATACCAATAAACCAGAGCACGTTCTTCTCCCATCCAGTAATGCTGTGTGGACTAGCCAGACCTTCTTCCACAGCGCTGTGGAGGAGGGTCTGGCGATGCGAGACTACCATGGTACTGATGGTGTTCTGTGTTTTCAGGTTTGTGAACCTGCTGCTGAGTCAGATGTCTGTGGAGGAGCTGAGAGAGGAGGCCTGCGACTGCCTGTTTGAAATCGTCAACAAAGGGATGGACCCCGTTGATAAAACCAAGCTGGTGGAGTCTCTGTGCCAAGTTCTGCAGTCTGCTGGATTCTTCAACGTGGAACAGGTTCGACTTCTCCCGCTACTTTAAAACATCGGTAGACAAGTAATGAGATAAGTTGGTGTCGTGTTTATAAGAGTGAGAACTGACGTATAACATAATTTATAGGTTATATATATATATTATTATAAAGACATCTTTCTTTACCAAGCATTAATATTTGATAAAGTTTCACATCAGCTTTATCAAACACTATTTGTCAGGAAAGTCAAAGCTTTTTCAACAAAAACGCATGCTGTTGAGTCATAACTGTAACTGTGCTAATGTCTTGCTGCTTCCTGTAGCTCTGCATGGCTTATACTGAGAAAGCTGATTTGTTGCTCTAGCTGTCTGTGTGGTGTCTTGTTGACTTCTGTCTGTGTAGTTTAACCTGTACTAATGTCTTGCTGTTTCCTGTTGCTCTGCTCTAAAAATCATCAGGCCAAAGGACTACAGTTGAAAATTAGCCGGCTGGCTAACACTGGCCCATTTACAGAAATGTTTATTAATGTGTGTTGTCCTTTTTTATTAAATTAAGAATAAGTTTCACAAAGATTCTGTATGTCTGGCACTTAAACTGAACATTTGATGGTGAACAGGACTTCTTTGGGAATATTTATTTAGACGTTTCTGTCCAGAAGTATGTATTTTAAATGTCTTATTGTGTTTTAAACACTGGCCGGTTGCTGTGTTTTGTAGCCCAGTGCAGATTGGAGAGCTAAGAGGTTTCAGGTTTACTTTAGAGCCGCGTGTTTACGATCCTTCTGCTTCCCCTTGCGTCCTTTTCCCGTCCCGCCAGGAAGAGGACGTGGACTTCCTGGCCAAGTTCTCTCGGCTGGTGAACGGGATGGGCCAGAGTCTGGTGCTCAGCTGGACCAAGCTGGCCAAGACGGGGAACGTGAAGGACACTGCGGAGACGCTGCAGGCCTTGGAGAGCAAAGTGCCGCTGCTGCTGCAGCTGCTGGTGCACGAGGACGACGACATCTCGGCCAACATCGTCGGCTTCTGCTACGAGTACCTGCACGTCCTCAAACAGGTGAGGGGGACGCATGTCGGGAAGAATTGGGATGCATTCCAGTGTTGTCCCTCAGTTTGTGGAAGACTTAAGGTCGATATTATGCTTCAGCGTTAAATCTACGCCTTGGCTACGTCCCTAGGTAAGTGGAGATATGACCCTATGGCGTAGCCTGATGTGCACCTCTCGAAAAATGTAAAACTACAAGTTGGGGCAACGTACGTTGCTTGGCTGTGCCTTGGTAGCGTTGCATTCATCTGTTCCAGCTTTAGTTACTAGTTACTTTAGTTACTAGTTACTTTACACATTAAGATTCCTCCACACAGAACACATGGAGTTTATAAAATCTGATATTTGATTCTAAAGTATACTAGTCGACAAATTGGCTACAAGTGAGCTGACATGATGAGACCATTAAACACACAACTGGTTGGATCCTTTACACACTTTAGTGTGTGTGTGTGTGTGTACTTTCTACAATGGGACGATTGTTCTTTTACATTTAATACTTTAACTACATTTTCCTGATGATACTTACACACTTTTACTGAGGTGACATTTTCACTGCAGGACTTTTACTTGTAACAGAGTATTTTTACAGTGTGGTATTAGTACTTTTACTGCAGTAAAAGATCTGAATACTTCTTCCAGCGCTGACTGCATTCACTTGCTACTCGGTGTTCCCATTTCCAGAGTTGAAAAGTTGTTCTTCTGACTTCGGTGTGTTTTAAAGGCTGCATTACAGTAAAGTGATGGACTTTTCTGAACTTACCAGACTGTTCTAGCTGTTCTATTATTTGCCTTTTCCCACTTAGACATTATGTCCCTATTACTGATGATTATTTATCTAAAATCTAAGTGTGAACATATTTTGTGAAAGCACCGATAGTCAACACTACAATATTGTTGCTGTATCGATATCGAGGTATCTGGTAAAAAATATCGTGGTATCTGATTTTCTCCATATCGCCCAGCCCTATGCAATATGTAAATTAATAACGTTTCTTACCATCAACTCCACATTTACCTTTGTCCGACATGTCATCATATCGTCCCTCAGTCGGTTGGACAAAACGAGCAGTTTATAAATTTAGATTCAGTTCTGAGATTGGGCTTTCTCTGAGTTGAAGTTGAAATAGTTATTGTTGTAGTTTTAGAAATAATTTGATGATATGTTTTTGTTTTTGTAGCTTCCTCAACTGACAGACCAGCAGAAAACTAACATCGAGGTGAGTCTTGGATTCGAAACAATGCAGCCAACTCTTGTCTATTTTAAAATGTAAAATAATGAATACAGCGGGCCTATTTTCCCCCTTACAGGCGATCATGCTGGCTGTCATGAAGAAACTGACATATGACGACGAGTACAACTTTGAAAACGAGGTGAGTGAGTTTTATTCTCTGCTGATGGCCGTGCGTCTGTTCTTCAGCTCCTAAAGTTCAGTTCAGATTTGCATCGAGAAAAAAACATTTTAGAACGTCGCAGAGAAAAGTTTCAGCGGTCTGAACCGGCCCGTCTCGGCTCAACTCAAACCAGCTGGTGGAGTCTCCAGAGGCTGGTTTTAGAAAGTAAGAGACGTCTCCTGTTTCTACAGCAAATAGTGAAGTCATCTTATAAAATCGGCTACAAGAAAATGATCAATAATCCATTTTATTTCTGTTACACACTGTTAACGGAAGCTCAACGTGTGCCCGCGAGCACGTACGGTGGAGCGAGCTAGAGAGTGACTGAAGAGAGAGAGAGGGAGCGCCTCGGACAAAGCCGTGAAGCAGAGCAATAAAACCGTTTTCTCAGATTCCTCACTAGAAGTGTAACTGTATCGAGCATCTCACGATCACTAATGTTATCCACACTCATATTTAGATGCAATAAATTATATATCCAGCTACTAAATGTCGGAAGTTAGGACTGAAGTACAAATAAATCTCACTGGTGTGACCTGGCAGCGTTCACAGCGCTGCAGACCGACGCATTGCAAGTAGTTGCAAGTTAGAGTCTCGCCGCGAATCTTTGGTCTGAAGTGGGCTTTTTTATTTTATTCAGCTAATTTAGCTCGCAGGTGAAGAAGACAAACAACGAAAATCACCAGTTAACTTCATTTAAATTTGTAAGACCCATAGACTGATACTAGACCAGGCTTAAATGAAGGGACAACATAAGTTATTATACGACTTACAGTTCTCAAGGATGTACACACACCATCCCAACTGGCTAGTTACCCTCGCGTGTCCGCGCTATTCTCCGACATGCACTCTAACAACGCAGCCCCTATTTCTGAGACCGTAGAAATGTTGCCGTGGGGGGGCCGCCACGGTCAAATCAACATAGAGGAAACACTGTTAGGAATCTATTTTGATGCATTTTCCCATAACTTTTGTAATTTTACATATGTCTTAAAATATCGAAATTAATATCTATATCGCAGTGTCACATTTTGTCAATATCGTGCAACCCTAAAACGGTTCCCAACCCTTCTCATTACTGTACTGGCAACCCTGTTATATTTTGCAGCCGGTGTTGTGCTTGTGTTTGTCAGGGCGAAGACGAGGCCATGTTCGTGGAGTACAGGAAGCAGCTGAAGATGCTGCTGGACCGTCTGGCTCAGGTGTGTCCCGAGCTGCTGCTGGAGGCTGTGCGACGAGTCTTCACCAACACGATGCAGTGAGAGCACGCTTTCATTCATTTACTCTTTTGTTTCAGTGTTTTCACTCAGTTTGTAGAAGACATAGGTGTGCATATTTGGCGGGAGGTTTAGGGTAACCTGACTCCACCAGATGGATCGCTTCCCATCTGCTCGGCATATCCATCTGGGAACTTTCCTTTGGAGAACTTTTGGGAAGGAGCGAAAATCCTGGTTAGCTGATTCTATCACCACCTATAGTTGGTGATAGACGGGCCAAATCAACCAATCAGATCAAACCTCTTGCCGAAACCAGCCGGGAGAAGAGCAGAAACATCTTTTCCTCCGAGAAAAGCCTCCAGTGAAGGAATACTTTCTAATTCAGATAAAACTTGCTGCGATAGCTACGCTCATCTCCTCCGTGGAAGCCGCCACGTTGTTTAGACTGAACAGTCGCTTCTCGTTGGGTCACACCTAAACCCGCCTCAAAACCAAAGCTGATTGGTCGGTCGTTTGGCGAACGGTTCCAAATTTTCTCTATCTCAAGATGCCAGACTGATCTGAGAGGAGAAGACTGGAGCTCAACAGATCAGGACGGTCTCACGAGGCTGGGTTTATGGGTCCTTCCTCAAAAAATTTTGCATTGTTATTATCACCATATCTGAAACATTAAAAAGCTTTTACTACATTTTCGGAAAAGCTAGATCAGATAATAAATAAATAACACTCAATAAGGTTAAAGACAAAACTTGTTAAGGAAGTCCAACTACAATCGATCTGGCAAAAGCAAACCGGAGCAGAGGGACAGACACAGAGCTGTAGCCGAGCCAAAGTAGAACACTTTTTAAATCATTAACTTTATTGCTTAACAGGCAAATAAAACGCTGATACAAATAATCTGCAAACTGCCAAAAAACTGACCCGATAAACAGTCAGGGTTGATAATCGGCCTATCGCTAGTTTGTTCCCGTAACGTTTTAAAAGCGATGTGGGCACCTAAACGGTGTCTGAATTGAGAATTTCTTACACAAAGTTAAAATATTTTACTATATTTACTGTACATTACAAATACAGATGTGTAGCGGCACAAACTGCCCTCTTGTACTAACAATTTCAATATGAAATAGCCGGGTAAAGTAAAGGATTTTTAACTTTTTCCGAAAAGAGTGTCTCGGTGCCTCTTCATTTTTTGACCTTTTTCGTTCCCTTCCAAAGAGCACCTTCATTATTGGTTTGAACTCCTAGGCACTCCTGACCCTTTTTCTTCAACGGAGCAGTTTATCTTGAGTTTTGTGTCTCAGGAATTGGCAGACGGCTCAGTTCATGGAGGTGGAGGTGGCCGTCCGGCTGCTGTACATGTTGGGCGAAGCTCTGCCGGCGTCTCACGGTGCTCACTTCTCCGGGGACACAGCCAAGACGAGCGCCCTGCAGGACATGATGAGGACGGTCAGTCACACAGTCAATACAGTATATACGTTCTGGTCAACGGCTTTCCTTTGCTTTTTAAAGGGTAACTGCGGTAATTTTCAACCCTGGACCCTTTTGTTTACCATGCATTGGTGTCTAAGTGACTTATGTAAATAAATATCTTTGAAATTGGTCCAGTATTGAGGGAGGACGCTGTACCCGGCAACCATGAACTGGGCTGCAATATAGGACAAATGTTCAGCGTCACTAAAAGTTCTGTTGTTGCCGCTGACAGACTCGGATTATTATTCTAAGTGTCTGACAACATTATGGGATGGATCCCTACAGAGATAGAGCTTTTAGTTAAAGAGTAAGATCCTTTTAGTTTAACATGAAACAGCCCCAAAATCACCATCACCAAACTCCACCAGACTCCATGTAAATAATCAGGACTTTTAGCGTGTATAGAGCCAGCATATCTCCACCAGACTCCATGTAAATAATCAGGACTTTTAGCGTGTATAGAGCCAGCATATCTCCACCAGACTCCATGTAAATAATCAGGACTTTTAGCGTGTATAGAGCCAGCATATCTCCACCAGACTCCATGTAAATAATCAGGACTTTTAGCGTGTATAGAGCCAGCATATCTCCACCAGACTCCATGTCAATAATCAGGACTTTTAGCATGTATAGAGCCAGCATATCTCCACCAGACTCCATGTAAATAATCAGGACTTTTAGCGTGTATAGAGACAGCATATCTCCACCAGACTCCATGTCAATAATCAGGACTTTTAGCGTGTATAGAGCCAGCATATCTCCACCAGACTCCATGTCAATAATCAGGACTTTTAGCGTGTATAGAGCCAGCATATCTCCACCAGACTCCATGTCAATAATCAGGACTTTTAGCGTGTATAGAGCCAGCATATCTCCACCAGACTCCATGTAAATAATCAGGACTTTTAGCGTGTATAGAGCCAGCATATCTCCACATGTAAATGGGTGAATTAAGGGTTTATTTCAACCAAACCAGAGTGGTGATTGTTGGAACAGTGGAAAGATGAACCAAGACGGACTTTGGTAGTTTTATTTAGTTTCTGTCCACTTTGAATGAAGTGTGTTTTACGATGATAAAAGTCCTGATTATTTACATGGAGTCTGGTGGATTTTGGTGATGGTGATTTCGGGGCTGTTTCATGTTAAACTAAAATGATCTTACTCTTTAACTAAAAGGTCTATCTCTGTAGGGATCCATCCCATAATGTTGTCAGACACTTAGAATAATAATCTGAGTCCGTCAGCACCAACAACAGAACTTTTAGTGGACTCTAACAGACGCTGGACAGTTGCCAATTAACATTACCTTGCAGCTTGTTTCTCGCTTAATACTGGACCAATTTCAAAGATTGTTCCCATCAGTCACTTAGACACAAAAACAAAGGAAAAAATAGGTTGAAAAAAAAAAACCAAAGTTACCCTTTTAAGTTTGTGGAAGATGTAACCGAAACGAATAAATACAATTTCTTTTTGAATCCTCAGCTGGTGTCGTGCGGTGTGAGCAGCTACCAGCACAGCTCCGTGTCTCTGGAGTTCTTTGAAACGGTTGTTCGATACGATAAGTTCTTCATCGTGGAGCCTCAACACATCCCCAATGTTTTGGTGAGTGACTCTTTAGCAGGTCTCTAATCTACACTAGAGGTGTTGAATTAATCAAATAATCGATGCATTGAATCGTGGACGACGCTGCATCGATAATCGGCCAGCTCATAATCAAGTATTTCTGTTTATAATGTAATGTAGGCCTGACAACATTTCTGTTTACATATTCTGGTATGTTAACACATCCAGGAAGTGCCATGTGCTCAGCGCTGTATAGTTTTATGTATCCAGTTTATTTAGTATTAGAGCACTGCAGAATGTTTGGTTTTTGAAGCTTGAAAAGCTATGAATTAAATATCCTACATGGCTTTAATAGAAAAATCTATTTGACGCATCGAGATATCGAATTGAATCGCTGACATGATAATCGTAATCAAATCGGGAGATCAGTGAAGATTCACACCTCTAATCTACACAGTAAAATCAGTTTCATTCTTTTGTTTTGTGTGCTGGCTGTGTTGTAAATAAAATCCAATGTCTGTGTGACCGAACACGTTTTAAAGTGTAGCGTGTTGTGTTCACTGTCAGATGGCGTTTCTGGACCAAAGAGGACTGAGACACAACAGCCCAAAGGTCCGCAGCCGGGTGGCCTACCTCTTCTCCAGATTCATCAAGACTCTGCAGTGAGTCCAGCTCCTCTCATCTAACGCTCACTGAGTGGTGGACAAAATAACAGGAACACCTTACAGCACACAGGGTTTCCATGTTCATGGAAAACCTGAAAAAGTCGTGGAATTAGGCTGAGAGGGGGAATGAGAGGGGGAAACACCAGAGCAGGGGGAATGAGAGGGGGGAACACCAGAGCAGGGGGAATGACAGGGGGAAACACCAGAGCAGGGGAATGAGAGGGGGAAACTTAGCAGTGTAGCCTTAGTAAAATCCTTCAGAGTTTTAGAAAAAAAAGTAAACACCAAAAACGTGGAAGAGGAAACATCCTAATGTGGCGTTGAACGTTGATAGTGTGGCGTACCTGCCTGAAATAAATCCATGTATGGAGAACACTGAACAGGACTATACACTAATGACATCATCTGTTATCTTTCTGGATGTTTTGGGCTGTTCGTAGTTATGTAACACATGTGTTGAGATGTTTCAGCTCTGAAGCTGTTCTCCTGACTGTGTGGTGTTGACGTCGGTGATGTTGTGTGTTCACAGTAAACACATGAATGCCTTTATAGAGGACATCCTGTCCAGGATCCAGGACCTGCTGGAGCTCGCTCCTCCCGTAAGTATCAACAGGTCCAGGAAAGGAAGCAGCTGCTTCCTCAATATAATCATCAGTCCATGATCCAATCCTTTGTCGTAGGTAGGTAGGTAGGGTGTGTGTGTGTGTGTGTGTGTGTGTCAGTCTGCATGGTAAGGTGCTCTATGAGAGGGTGAGTCATGGTGGTATAGTGCAAGGATAAAGTCTAGAGACCAGCATTAAATATGGACAATACAAGAGAATAATGTAGACATAGGAATATAAAAACAATAGCAGTGCAAGGATGAAGTTTAAAAAAAGACAGCATTAAAGTGATGGTTCGGAGTAATTCACCCTAGGGTCCTTTGCACCATGACCTCGAGCCAAACACCCCCCCCCCCCAGAAGCTTTTTTCACCTGGGTCTAACATTGGGAGAGTTAGCGTAGAGTAGCGTTAGCCGCTGAGTAGCTTAGCACAGGGGCTAATGGACCCACGTTTGTAATGCCCGAAATGAAACCAAACGAGCAGAGACAACAGCAGAGAGCAGAAGCCAGCAGGCAAGTGTTATTTACATAAACTTCTGGTGTACTTACAAACTTTCCAATCCATCGTTTTATGAGAGCATAACCTATATATACTAGTGTAGACCTTTGGTATCATTTCGGGCATTATTAGTGGGGTAACTTACGAGATACAAACGTGGGTCCATTAGCCCCTGAGCTAAACTATTCAGCGGCTAACGCTACTCTAGCTAACTCTCCCAATGTTCGACCCAGGTGAAAAAAGCTTCTGGGGGGGTGTTTGGCTCGAGGTCATGGTGCAAAGGACCCTAGGGTGAAATTACTCCGAACCATCACTTTAAATATGGGCATTATAAGGGAATAAAGTAGACCGTAGGATAGACTAGTACTGGGATAGTCTGATGCGGTTTCCCCGTGTGTCCAGGATAACGGCTTCCTGGCGCTGCTGACCAGCGACGACCAGCTGTTCATGTTCGAGACGGCGGGCGTCCTGATCGTGAACGGCGAGAGTCCCGTGGAGAGGAAGCAGGCGCTGATGCGGAGCCTGCTGCTGCCGCTGATGGACGCCTTCCGCCTGCTGCTCGCCAAGCTGCTGCAGGAGACGGAGGACGAGAGGCAGGCCGCGCTCGCCGACTGCCTGAGCCACGCCGTCGGCTTCGCCAGGTCAGGACTCCGAGCCGGATGTTCCCACTGATGACGTTGATTGCTTCTAGAGCTGAGACGATCTGCATTTGTCCCGATTCGATTCTTTCATGATACATGGGCGCCGTTTAGATTTGTATTGCGATTCTTTTTTTCTTTTTTTTTAAACTAGGGATGCACCGAATCCAGTTTTTTGGGGTTCGGCCGAATACAGAATCCACTGGTTAAGATTCTGCCGAATACCTCCTCCCATCCTCAGTCCATTAAACACATTAATGAAGTAAACAACATCCACCGCATTTTATTTTAACTGTAAAAAAAATTAGTAGGCTGAGGCCCACTGTTTGTTCGGTGTAGGGCAGAGCTGGTAATGGTCGTCTGGTTAACATAAGTTTTTAGCAGGGACTGTCCTTCCTTTGCTGTACCTGAAGTTGCTGCATTCTGGCTGCTGTCTGGAGATTCCTTCGTGCACAACTCGTATTCTTTCAGATGTTTCAGACCAGATGTTGTAACAGCGGCCATGTTGTGTATAGTTTAGGGTCCTCGCCACCACCAGACCAATCAGCATTGAGCAGATTGAACATGTAGCTGGACTTGAATGGTCTTCTTTTGACTGAAAGTTCTGCCAAACAACAACTTGTTCTGCTCACCAGTTCCATGTCCACTTCCTCACAGCCTGCTGCATTGAACGCTCCACCTACGTAAACACCTTCCCGTAACCAACGGCGCCGTCACTACGGCGACCAGCGTAGCGCGCCTGCACATTCAACCTCAAAACGCTGTTCGCCGTTTGCTGCGGTTTCCTGGTTGAACGTCACGGTTCCTCGGAACGTGGACAACGTCATTTCAGATGTTTTTTCCTCGTTTGGTGGGTGTGTCTCTCGTTTATTGGCTGAGTAAAATACTTTTTTTTTTTTTTTTTTTTTTTAGAAAAGTCATGGAGTTTGAGGCCGTCCTGATCTGGTGAGCTCCAGTTTTCTCCTCTCAGATCAGTCTGGCATCTTGAGATAGAGAAAATTTGGAACCGTTCGCCAAACGACCGACCAATCAGCGTTAGTTTTGAGGCGGGTTTAGGTGGTGATAGACAGATGGTTTATCCAATCAGCTAACCAGGATTTTCAGACAGCGGTAGCCCTAATTCTGTTAGCCGCTCGCTAATGTTTTTTCTCTTGGATCCTTCTTTTGGAATATGGACCAGGAACCTGAAATGGGGCCTTTTATTCCTAAATTCTCGTTACACAAACGGCAAATATCCTTTACCGACATGCTGCTAGCTTGCTGAGCTAACGAGCTATGCTTTGCCTGCAGCAGCAGCAGGGGTAGCCTGGCTTGTGGTTGTATTTTCATACGCTTCGTTGATCTGATTGGTTGATTTGGCCCGTCTATCACCAACTATAGGTGGTGATAGACAGATGGTTTATCCAATCAGCTAACCAGGGTTTTCGCCCCTTCCCAAAAGTTCTCCAACGGAAAGTTCCCAGATGGATATGCCGAGCTAATGGGAAGCGATCCATCTGGTGGAGTCAGGTTAGGAGTTTGCTGCTGGAGATAAAACTCTTGTTTGTTAAATCGGTACGAAAGTTCTAGTATCGGAATCGGTGTCGGGAAGTACTTTTTTATCAGACCTTCTTTACTCAAAACGGCGCTTTAAGTGTGGCTGTAGCCTGACCCGGTCGTGGCGTCTCTTCTGTGTCTGCAGTCGGACCAGCAAGGCGTTCAGCAACAAGCAGACGGTGAAGCAGTGCGGCTGCACCGAGGTCTACCGGGACTGTCTGCAGACCTTCCTGCCGGCGCTGAGCTGTCCCGTCCAGCGGGGGCCGCTGCGCAGCTCGGTCCGCTCCTTCCTGCACCGCATGATCATCTGCATGGAGGAGGAGGTGCTGCCCTTCGTCCCCGCCGCCTCCGAACACATGCTGAAGGACTGCGAGGCCAAAGACCTGCAGGAGTTCATCCCGCTCATCAGCCAGATCACCGCCAAGTTCAAGGTACGGGGAAAGACTCCAGACTGGGGGGGGTGGAGAGACCTTCCTTTCAAGCACCGATCGCAGCTAAAGTTTAAAGGCTGACATCAGCTGTCAGACTGCAGCGGGCTTTAGAGCTGCAGAGATTAATCGATTAGTTGTCAACTATGAAATTAATCTCCAACTATTTTGATAATAGATTAATTGGTCTCCTCCAGAGTACCAATAGGGGGACACGTACCCCCTGCAGTCCCCCCATTTGAGAAACACTGTTGAATTATATGTAAAAGTCAGCACTAAAAAAAAGTTTTCTTCTGAAATTTTCTTTCAACTTGCACAAAAAATCAGAATTTGTTACACGATGTGTCGCAGCCTTCTGGGACGTGTTTATTGCGCAAGTTGATATCGCGATGACTATAAAAAAACGATAGATTGTGCAGCCCTAATATACGCAACAACTAATCCACTAATCAAGAACACAGGGTTGAATAATCGTTAGTTGCAGCCTTAGTGTGATTAACGAGTTTTTCTCGTGCTGCCATCTCAACGGCAGACCCGAAACCTTCTTTCCAAACTTGAGATCACAGCTGAAGTTTATAACTCGTACTAATGATTAACGGGCCTTTTTTTTTTTTTCTTCTCCCGTTGCCACGGCAGCGCCAGGTGTCTCCCTTCCTGCAGCAGGTCTTCATGCCGCTGGTGCTCGCCATCTTCGAGGCGTTGGCGCGGCCGGCGGAGGACAACGACCAGGCGGCCGCGCTGGAGAAACAGATGCTGAGGCGGAGCTACTTCACCTTCATCCAGACCATCACAGGAAGTGGGATGAACGAGGTGATGGCCAATCAGGGTGAGTTTCACACACACACACACACACACACACACACACACAGACACACACACACAACTAGGGTTGGGCATCGAGAACCGATTCCTACTTGGAATCGGTTCTTTATTGGAATCGTTTTGGAGGATTTGGTTTCAAATCTGATCACAGGGTTCCAAATTTAACATGCGCACGTTTGGGTTTCCGTAGCGACCAGGCGCTTGTTGTGTTGCAGCCACGGAGCCCAGTAAGCGGTGCTCTAGCGGGCCTTAATTTTACGTTGAAAAAGCCCCGTCAAACCGCAACCCACCTCTGAATCAAAATAAAACTTTCCTCTTATTTGTGAAATAAGCACGTGACCCGTTTCAACTCCACCGCTCAGAGAATCTGAATGGAGAATCGATGAGAACCGGAATCAGAAGGAAGAATCTGAATCAGAATCATTAAAATCCAAACGATGCCCAAACCTACACTTAACTTCAGCATTCGTTGGTGACAGGGCAGTCAAGGCCACCTTTGTAGAGTCAAAGACAAGTCCAGACAGAGTCCAAATGAGAGAGAGTTAAGACCGAGACAGAAAAAGGAGGGAGAGAGAGGGAGGGAGGGAGGGAGGGAGCGAGGGAGGGAGAGAGAGGCACGCGCGCCCGGTATGAATGGCCAGGCACATATCTACGCTATGTGACACTTTGCGTGCAGTGTGTTCCAGCTGTTAGTCAACCCATCGACTCAAGATGGCAAAAAGGTTATAATATCTTAAGGAAAAGCTTCCATGCCTAACCCTAACCCACCCTTTTTTTTTTTTTGCTCTTCTTCCAGTGAAGGAATACTTTCTAATTCTGATAAAACTCGCTGCGATAGCTACGCTCAGCTCATCCGTGGAAGCCGCCACGTTGTTTAGACTGAACAGTCGCTTCTCGTTGCGTCACACCTAAACCGGCCTCAAAACCAACGCTGATTGGTCGGTCGTTTGGCGAACGGCTCCAAATTTTCCTCTATCTCAAGATGCCAGACTGATCTGAGAGGAGATCTCACCAGGCTAAGAAAGAACAGGGGAGACACTTTGTTCTTCTCACTCTAGAGCCGCTACTCACTCTGAAGCTACCAGTAATCACCGTCACTCTCTCACTCTATTACTCACACACACACACACACACACACACACACACACACACACACACACACACACACACACACAGACACACACACACACACACACACACACACACACACACACACACACACACACACACACACACGCCGGCTTGATGCACACACCAGCGCAAAAGTATAAACATCGGACCACTTTCGTAGACTACAGAGAAAGCTCCAAACTTCGTGGCAGTGTGTTTCTCTTCTGAAAACATTGTTTCCTATTGACTGATACACTGCCCTCTGGTGGACAGAACATATATTATCTTATTAGAAAAAGCTGTAAAATATGGTGACATAATGTTGTGAAATGTACAATAACTAAGGATTATAATCTAAGAAAATGTGTCGTGAGATAAAATGGAAACAGTAAAAAATGTCATGAGAGACAACAGGAAGTCATCAGTTTTGAGAAAAAAACAAACGTTTGAACATACTTTCTGGATTTGTGATGTCGTGAGAATAAAGTCCTTATTTTAGGAAGAAGTCCTGACATCATGCCTAAAATTAAAGGATTATGAGATTTTAAGTTGCGCACAGTTAAACGTACGGTATGCTAGCGGACAGAGGTTGCGCACGGCTCTTTCTTTTCAGCGACAAAGCGGAAACAGGAGGCCTGAACGAGTTGGCCGAGAACGTGATGCCAGGACTCAGAGTGACTGCTGGGCCCTGTTTCACAAAAGAATATCTAAATCCAGGATAACTGATAAAGCGAGGCTTGACCTAGTCTAATCTGTGCATCCTGGCTTGGTCGCGTTCATGAAGGCCGAGCCAGGCTGAGGAGGAGCGACTAGGTTGAGCCAGGCTGAAGTAATTCAGATAGATGCGCGTCCACCGGCTTTCCTCAAAAGACCACATGGTCGATCACAGATTTACTGATGCCAAAATGGAGAATACGTTGTACATACTTTATACAGAGTGAGCAGCAGCTTCTTATGGAAGTATGATATCATGAAATACATTATTTGTATAAAAAGAAAAGAAACCCGGCCGCTGTAATGAAACGGAGAGAAAGCGGGGCAGTTAGCGGATCGACTGAATGCGCATTGTAGCCTAAACATATACATTAACTGACAACTGCTCTGAATTGAAACCCGTCATAATCATACCATTCAAGGATTAGGCTACTAATCATTTGCGCAAATTAACAGTTGTACGCTTTGCCTTAAAAGTAAGCAGAAGATAATTCTGCTTTTGTGAAACAGGCCCCAGCAGTCGCTCTGAGTCCTGGCATCACGTTCGCCCAACTCGTTCAGGCCTCCTGTTTCCGCTTTGTCGCTGAAAAGAAAGAGCCGTCGCGACCTCTGTCCGCTAGTATACCGTGACGTTTAATTGTGCGCAATTTATAATCTCATAATCCTTTAATTTGAGGCATGATGTCAGGACTTTTTCTTCCTAAAATAAGGACTTTATTCTCACGACATCACAAATCCAGAAAGTATGTTCAAACGCGTTTGTTTTTTCTCAAAACTGATGACTTCCTGTTGTTTACTTTTCTTTTAACACAGCATAATAATAATGTGATTAATAAATGTATTTTCAGGTCGTCTTAACCTCAGCGTTGTATTCGGGGAGCGATCTTATGAACCACAGACATTATCATTCCTGTTATAGTTAAACCTCTGGGGGGAAACTTTAACACTGATTAGTATTCTTATTGGATAATGTCGACTGATATTTTCAGGAACACAGTCATGGAAATTTGCCGAAAAGTATTGGTTAAAATGCGTATGAACCCTGCTTCTTCTAGTCCGTAGAAAGAGCTAAGTCGGTAGCCTTTCCTCGTTAGCGCCACCTCTGTTCAGGAGAAGACTGCAGCTAGTGTCGCCACCACCACGCGCGAGTATAAAAAGTCACAGCAATCCCATGATGTCACATTTGCGTGCGCCAGCTAGTATAGAAGAGCCTTTAAAGTGATGTGGTCGTGTGAATGTTGTTGTTGTTTCCAGGAGCAGAGAACATCGAGCGCGTGGTGTTCACCATCATCCAGGGAGCCGTGGACTTCCCCGACCCCATCGCTCAGAAGACCTGCTTCATCATCCTCTCCAAACTGGTGGAGCTGTGGGGTGAGAGAGCTCTAGAAACAGCTCAAACAAACTGCTTTAAAAGTGCTTTACATAAGCATAGGGCTGGGTACTGAACGTTGATACTTTTATGGCACGGGGAAAAAAATTAATTATCTTTCGGTGCCAAATTTCGGTTCCAAAAGCGTCTGAGCGCGTAAGCACAAGCTTATCTGTTCTCTCTGCATACTGACAGAGCGGAGCACACACACACACACACACACACACACACACACACACACAGGTGCTAATGGAGTAAACTGTCTGCAGTTTTGTTGAGGTCTCAGAGAGTCTCGGTTGGTTTCTAGTGTGGTTACAGTTGTTCATAACTTGGCCCAGACAGCGTTTGCTGTGATATTAATCTTTGGATATTAATGGCAGGCTGAAAGTGATGTTGACGTTACACTTCCTGTTAGACAAGCAGGCACAACGGTGGTTTCTCTGCCCTGGTGACTGACTGACAGGCTGAGGTTGTAAGGCAAGGCAACTTTATTCATGTTACTCTGAGTGAGCAGTTTTACCAGAATTTTTTAATTTTGATAACTGTTTTGATTCACAATTAAGGTGGAAAATAAAAGCTTTGTGTTTAATGTATTTTTGATGTTGAAATGGATTTTAAAACATATGGTATCGAAAAAAGTATCGTTAGGAACCGGCATCGAAACTGAGGTATCGAAATTGGCACCGGATCGAAAGATTTTGAACGATGCCCAGCCCTACGTAAGCATTAGTCTCACATGTCCAGACCTTCCTCCACAGCGCTGCGGAGGAAGGTCTGACTAATCCACACAGCATTCCTGGATGGGAGTAAAACGTGCTCTGGTTTATTGGCATTTCTTTAAACCAATCACAATCATCGTGGGCGGGGCTAAGCTCCGGACGGAGCCACGGTGCCTCTGCTAAATAGTCTCAGGAAGGAACTGGTTCTGGTGGAACATGTGGACGTTCAGAAGTAGTTTTAGTCGTGCAACAGAAAACTCAATGTTAATATTCTCTAGTTTTTTTCACTTCTCTGTGACCGTAAACTGAATATATTTCTATAGAGTTGTAGACAAGACATTTAAGGACGTCATCTTGGGCTTTTGTAAACACTGATCGACATTTTTCACAATTTTCTGACATTTTATTGACCAAACAAATAATCGATTTAATCGAGAAAATGAATGACCGATGAATCGACATTGAAAATAATCGTTAGTTTTTTCAGCCCTAATCTATTTTGATGTGTTTTCCCATAACTTTTATTATTCTACATATGTTTTAAAAATATCAACAATTAATATTGATATCCCAATATTCATAATCAATATCGCAATATCCCATTTTGTCAATATCGTGCAAGCCTAGTCTTGATTTAACAGAGCACAGGGTTAGGGCAGATCTCAAGTGTTCTGGACGTCTGTTCCATAACTTGAGTTTTTGTTTTCTTGCAGGAGGGAAAGACGGCATGGTGGGCTTCCCCGACTTCATCTACAAACACATCGTTCCCGCCTGTTTCCTGGCTCCTCTCAAACCGACCTTTGACCTCTCCGACGCTCAGACGGTCCTGGTAAGTCTCTCTACCAGAGTCCAGCCTACAAACCACAGACTGTAATAAATACCAGTTAAAATATTTCAAGCAATTATGTTGTTTTAATAGTTAAAGGTCCCATGGCATGAAAATTTGACTTTATGAGGTTTTTTTAACATTATAAAATATATACACTGCCTATGGTCCCCCAGTGGCTAGAAATGGTGATAGGTGTAAACCGAGCCCTGGGTATCCTGCTCTGCCTTTGAGAAAATGAAAGCTCAGATGGACCAATCAGGAATCTTCTCCTTATGAGGTCATAAGGAGCAAGGTTACCTCCCCTTTCTCTGCTTTGCCCGCCCAGAGAATTTGGCCCCCCCATGAGAGAGAGACATCATGGCTTTCAAACGAGCAAAGTGGCAGTTGGTCAAGGCCACACCCCCACCCTCCACCTTGCCCCCCCTCCTCAAAAGCTACAGACACAGAAATGGCACATCCTAAGGAAAGCTCATTGTGGGACTGGCTCTAGTGGCTGTAATTCTGCACCAAGGCTGAATCTTTCGGAAAGAGACTTCAGATACAGTATTAGGGGACCACTAAGGTCTATATAAAAGAGACTTCAGATACAGTATTAGGGGACCACTAAGGCCTATATAAAAGAGACTTCAGATACAGTATTAGGGGACCACTAAGGTCTATATAAAAGAGACTTCAGATACAGTATTAGGGGACCACTAAGGTCTATATAAAAGAGACTTCAGATACAGTATTAGGGGACCACTAAGGTCTATATAAAAGAGACTTCAGATACAGTATTAGGGGACCACTAAGGTCTATATAAAGAGACTTCAGATACAGTATTAGGGGACCACTAAGGTCTATATAAAAGAGACTTCAGATACAGTATTAGGGGACCACTAAGGTCTATATAAAAGAGACTTCAGATACAGTATTAGGGGACCACTAAGGTCTATATAAAAGAGACTTCAGATACAGTATTAGGGGACCACTAAGGTCAATATAAAAGAGACTTCAGATACAGTATTAGGGGACCACTAAGGTCAATATAAAAGAGACTTCAGATACAGTATTAGGGGACCACTAAGGTCTATATAAAAGAGACTTCAGATACAGTATTAGGGGACCACTAAGGTCTATATAAAAGAGACTTCAGATACAGTATTAGGGGACCACTAAGGTCTATATAAAAGAGACTTCAGATACAGTATTAGGGGACCACTAAGGTCTATATAAAAGAGACTTCAGATACAGTATTAGGGGACCACTAAGGTCTATATAAAAGAGACTTCAGATACAGTATTAGGGGACCACTAAGGCCTATATAAAAGCATCCAAAGACCACCATGTCATGGGACCTTTTAAGATCAGAGGAACGTTTGTTGATGGATAATCTCAGCTTCAGACTTTTCAGCCCCTTTTCAAACATTTTTTAATGAACAGCATTCAGAACCTCTCTGTTTGTGTTTCAGACGCTGTCAGAGTGTGCACTCACGCTGAAAATGATTCATCTCAAAAGGGTAAAAACTGTTTAATGAAATAAGTAAAATAACGTTGATATATTGTTATATATTATATTATATTATTCATATATTTTGATTATATATGTAGGAGTTTCCTCCCTCTCATTAAGTCTAATGTTTTCATTCAGGGCCCAGAGTTCATCCAGTTCTTGCAGCAGGACTATTTGCCCTCGCTGCAGGTTTCACCCGAAATCTCACAGGTGAGCGACCCTCAATCATTTCCCTTTAACCCTTGTGTTGTCTTCCTTGTCGACCATGCAACTTTTGGGTTTTTTGCATAAGAATTTAAAATGATAACTTTTTTTTTTCTACGTTTTGGTCTCTTTTTCAACACTTTAGAAGCTTTTTCCGATGTTTTTTCCTCTCCACTTTTTCCGACTTTCATGCCACCTTTTCCAACATTTTTTTTTAAGCTTTTTTTTCTGACATATTTGTCACTTTTTTCAGCGTTCTTTTGCATTTTCTTTTTCAAATGCTATACAATTGAATGAAACAACCAAATTCAGTAAAAAGTAGTGAACTGATCATTTATATTACTTGTGAAGAGAAAAGAAACTGAAATACTGTTCTTTATTTTATTGTGGCTACTGAATCAAAAATATGTAGATAAAATTCCTCGCCACTGTCAGACTGAATGCTTGCTCTTGGGGGGAATTACTGGAATAGTTGGGTCTTTGTAAATTACAGAGTGTGGTCTAGACCTACTCTATCTGTAAAGTGTCTCGAGATAACTCTTTTTATGATTTGATACTATAAAAAAAATTGAAATGAAAATAAATGAGTCAGATTGTGTGTGTTGCGTTCCAGTTTCTTACATCGTTGATTTGTTACAGGAACTTTGTCAAGTGCTTCAGCAGCCGGACGTCAAAGTCCTGAAAAACTACATTAAGGTACGAGTGTATTTATTATTATCCATTATGAATTGATGATTGATCCTCAGCTTGTTTTTTCAGGGTTTCTGCGGGAGTCTTAAAATGTCTTTAAAGCCCAATTCAGACCAAAGACTTGCGACGAGTTGAAACTTGCAACTACTAGCAACGTATAATTTGTTGTGTCTAAATATGAACGTGGATAACGTTATACTTAGTTAAGTGATAGTGAGATGCTTGATACGGTTACATTTCTAGTGATGAATCAGAGAAAACTCTCTCTCTTCAGTCTCTCTCTAGCTCGCTCCACCGTACATGCTCGCGCACGCACGTTGAGCCTCCGTTAACAGTTTGTAACAGAAATAAAAATGGATTATGGATCATTTTATTGTAGCCGACTTCACAAGATGACTTCTCTATTGGCTGTAGAAACAGGAGACGTTCTAAAAAGTTTTCGTCTCGTCGCCAATCTTTGGTCTGAGCTGGGCTTTAGGAACGTCTCCTGTTTCAGCAGCCAACGGAGAAGTTTGGCAGTGGTGGCCTAAAGGTTAGAGAAGCGAGCTTGTGACCGGGAGGTCGGTGGTTCAATCCCCAGACTGACAGGATAAAATCTGGGTGGGGAAAGTGAAAGAGCAGCGCTTGTCCCTCCCTCATTACCACCACTCAGGTGCCCTTGAGCAAGGCCCTTAACCCCAACGGCTCCAGTGGAGCTGCTCAGTGGCCAGCAGATCAGACTGTGGTTGTACTGGGCAGCTCCCAGGTATGAATGTGTAACTGTGTGAATGTGATCAGGGCGTTCCTGCTAAAAGAGAGGCTGCCTCTCAGAGAACCTTCCCTGAATAAATAAAAAGGTTAAATTAAAGTCATCTTGTAAAGTCAGCTACAACAAAATGATCCAAAATCCATTTTATTTCTGTTACAAACTGTTAAAGGACTATTCTTACGCAAAAGGAACCTAGGGCGTTCTCTGGGACATGTTTTTCATGCTAATCGAATGTGTGTCTAGCTTGAAACAAGCTAGCGCAAATTAGCTTCTAACGCTAGTATTCAAACGACGAGCGCCATGTTTGAGCTATGTTACTGGTTACATGGCGTTCGACTGGTCACGACTGTTTTCCCAAGATGCCGTCTGAAGGTGAAGGTCCAGTCTTTATTAAAACTATCTTTTTAATAAACTTTCTGTACACTTATGAAGTTCTCAATGCTTCTGTTTACATGTAGGGACCTCCTTATGCTACCGTGGAAGTGTGGTGCTGTTTTGAGCCTCGTTAGTGGTGTAGAAATAGCGATTTACCCTCTGCCCTGAAGGCTAGCGCTATAAGATATTGGAGGTTTGCGCTAGCCTGTTTCAAACTAGAGACACATTCGATTAGCATGAAAACACATCCCAGATAACGGTCGACTCGGTACACATGTTATTAACTCCTAAGTTCATTTTGCGCCTGAACTGTCCTTTTAACGGAGGCTCAACGTGCGCCCGCGAGCACTTACGGTGGAGCGAGCTAGAGAGCGACTGAAGACGTATATTTGACATGTTGAAACTAGGGCTGTGCTCGATTTGAAGAAATTCTCAGTCGACTAACACTCATTCTATCATATCGACTAATCGATTTAGTTGATTTAATCAACAGATCTGTAAATCTGAGTTTCTCCAAAAAGAGTCGTGCTAAAAGCACCACTTTAATTCTTGTGTTTACCAGAGATGAGCTCGTACGTTTCTTGGAAATAAGTCATTCAGCATGAAAACAGCATCAGACATGACTAATGGACTAAAGAGATCTAAGTGGACTAAGACCAAAACCACCGATTAGTCGACTAATCCACTAAGAGGGAGCAGCCCTAGTTGAAACCTGCAGAAAGCCTGTTTTTTATTTGTTATATTTTTTGATCTCCGAATGATTCTCTCTTCTGTCTCTGCAGGCGTTCTTCCAGCGAGCCAAGCTGTAGGAAATGAAAACTGGAAGTTCACTTTGGACACTTCACACGAAGTGGTCGTACACGCCACTTAACAACAAATTAAAGGGACCTTAGCATAGGATCTGCTTTTGCACTTAAAAAAAAGTAAAATGCGTAACAAAGTCTGTCTAGAGTCGGGTCGTGGACAGACCGCTCGGTGGACGGATTGAATCCCTCCGTCTGCCGACGAGACGAGCTGTCCGCAAGGACCGAAGAAAGCTCGACTGACGATCGGAAAACGTTTGCGGAGTCGAGTGGAAAAGGACTTTTAGAAGTAAACGCAGATCTGTGGGAGAGGACGCTGCCTGGACATCATTTGGTAATTACCCTGAAACCATCTGAACACCTGAAAACGAAGCTTTACTCTATTCAAACGTTCACGTTAAGACAACTACGGAAGCCCATTTCTGCCAATGTGATGGAAAGAAATGGATCCTGCAAGTCAGTATAATGAGAAAGTTGTTCAAAATGATGAGTTTGTAACTCAAAATAGTAACTTAGTGTCTCTAAATAGTGACTTAGCATCACTCTAAATAACGAGTTAGTATCTCAATATCTCTAAATAGTGAGTTAGTATCCCTATTGAGTTAGTATCTCTAAATAGTAACTCAGTATCTCGAAATAGTGACTTAGTATCACTCTAAATAACGAGTTAGTATCTCAGTATCTCTAAATAGTGACGTAGCATCACTCTTAACGAGTTAGTATCTCAATATCTCTAAATAGTGAGTTAGTATCCCTAACGAGTTAGTATCTCTAAATAGTAACTCAGTACCTCGAAATAGTGACTTAGTATCACTCTAAATGATGAGTTAGTATCTCAATATCTCTAAATAGTGACGTAGCATCACTCTTAACGAGTTAGTATCTCGAAATAGTAACTTAGTATCTCGAAATAGTGACTTAGTATCTCGAATTAGTGACTTTGTATCTCGAAATAGTGACTTAACATCTCAAAATGGTGAGTTAGTATCTCAATATCTCAAAATAGTGACTTTATTTCAAGATACTAAGTTCCAATTTAGAGATACTAAGTCAAGATAACGAGTCAGTATATTTTGAGAAAGTATTTAGAGATACAAAGTCATTATTTTAAGATATTAAGTCATTAGTTTTGGGATACTAAGTAAGTATGTTTTGAAAAAGTACTGCGAGATACTGAGTCATTACTTTGAGAAAGTTTCTCACGGTGATAACTTACAGGATCTTAGTTTTTTCATCACACTTTAATCTAGTTACCTTTTACTGGCAAGAATGGGCTTCCATAGAACCACTTGTTTCTTTTGGGGGATGTAGCTGCTGCCACAGAATGGACAGAAAAAAAGGGCTGAATTGTATTATTTTTATTCAATATGTGACATTGATTTTTCTGTTTAATTGTTGTTGAGAAATGGATTTTCAGTTTGAAGTGAAACGTTCTTACAGCCCGACTCGACCTGCATCTTACTTCCAGGTTAATTTCAAAACTATGCGATTTAATGTCCTGAATTCACAATATAAAAGCCAATAATATCACAACCACTCTTTATATTAGCTACCTAATTGGGATGTAGATACTCACATTTCAGCCCCTTTTAAGGATAGTTTGTGTTAAAGGGTAACTTGCGGTTTTTTTCAACCTGGACCCTATTGTCCCATGTTTTTGTGTCTAAGTGACCGATGGGAACAACAGTCTTACCTTCACAAAGTGCTCATTTTGCCGCTGACAGACTCAGATTATTATTTTAAGTGTCTGACAACATTATGGAAAGGATTTCTAAGGAGGTCAACCTTTCTGTTAAAGAGTAAGATCCTTTTTTTAAGCATAAAAACAACGGTGAAATTGTGTTCGCTAAGCCCACCAGACTCCATGTAAATAATCAGTAATTTAAGCATCGTAAAACACATCATTCACAGTCGACAGAAATAAAATTAAAACTATGAAAAGCCGTTTTGGGTCGTCTCTCCACTTTTCCAACCATCACAACTCTAGTTTTGGTTGAAATAAACATAGTTCTTTACATGTGAAAATATGTTGGCTCTATACACGCTAAAAGTCCTGTTTTTTTAAATGGAGTCTGGTGGGTTTAGCGCTAGAGACTTCAGAGCTGTTTTTGGTTAAACGGAAAGGTCTCAAAGAGGTTTTAAAAAGCTCCATCTCTGTAGGGATCCTTTCCATAATGTTGTCAGACACTTAGAATAATAATCTGAGTCTGTCAGTGGCAGAAACTGAATTTAATGGACCAAATTGATGATGAACATTTGTCCTGTAGGGTTACATTACCCCCCCGGTTGGGGGCCCCCTGTTGCGCCCCCTTCTCAAACACCCCCCCCCCAAAAATTTTGTTTTTCCCCCCCCACTTCCCACACAAAAAAAAAAAAAAAGGGTTTCCCCCCCCCCCCACCCCCCCCCTTTTTTTTTTAAACCTATTTTTTTTTTTCCAAAAAAAATAACACAGGAACAAAATGTAAATAAGAGAAGATGTTAAAACATGTAAATAAAGTTCCTAGGTTTAGTTTTTATTTTCATTCCCATCTTGAGACTGAATATGGAAGGTCGTTTCTGCCAGAAAATGAGAGAAAAAGATTAGAAAAAAATGCTCATGAAGTATAAATTGTGAGACGTATAAAGTCAAAGTTCTGACATACTAATAATTTGGATTACATGTCATTAGTTAGACTTGCTAGTGTTTGTTTTATACATTTTTATAATAAAAAAAAAAGTTATAGTTATTATATCTCAAGTTATATATGAGTTATATCCATAAGTGGAAAGAGAACAAATATTCTACTTAAGTAAAAGTACAATTTACTTTTACTTAGGTAAAAGTAAAACTACCGGTATAAAAATATACTGAAGATACAGACACAGTCTCCCTCCCTCTCTCTCACACACACATACACACACACACACACACACACACACACACACACACACACACACACACACACACACACACACACACACACACACACACACACACACACACACACACACACCTTATTTAGTTAAATCACAATCTTTTTGCTGTTTGTGAAGGGCACAAATGTTACTTTCCACCCTTTGGTTATATCTCCTAATTGAGACATAGAAAGTTAAAACTTTCCATACTTTTGACGTAATAATTTTAGTTTAACTATCTTAATTCTAATTTTGACTGAAAATATATTTTTAGTTACTTTATTATAATTTTTAGTTGTACTTTTCCAGTCTCATTATTTAGATCTCATGAATCTTCTTTTTACTAAAAAGTCAGAACTGTCGGTTACTGTGATAATTTGACCTTTTTGAAAAACTCATAATTGTGACTTAAAGTGCAAGTTTTACACTCCATTTTATAATTGTGATTTAGACTCGAAACATCTAAAAAAAATCTGACTTAAAAAAAGGTCAAATGTGATTCATATTTTTTATTTCGATCATTATTTTATTTTTATTTATTTTTACTTCTCGGCAGAAATGAGCTTCCATAGAACGCGTCAACCGGTTCATTGATGTACAGCTCGTGTAAAAACAAAGTGAATTTTCCCGTGTACAGAAGAATTTTATATTCAAGCATTTGCGACAATTCAGGATGATCCAAATCAAAAAAATGTGATTATGCAAACGCTTCACTGGGATCAGAAACTGTGAAGGAGCTCTAACGAAGCCAATCGGTGCGAGACGACGGCATCTAACTGTAAAAAAATACTGTCGGACAATTTTAGCTTTTTGTGTCTCTGTATAGATGCTTCTGTTCTTGAAATCTTTTGAGTAGGGATGCACCGAATCCAGATTTTTGGGGTTTTCGGCTGAATCCTGAACCCCCTGGTTGAGATGGTGCTGACTCCTCCTCCCATCCTCAGTCCATGAACCCAGTAAACACATGAATGAAGTAAACAGGGACTGTCCTTCCTTTGCCGTACCTGAAGTTGCTGCATTCTGGCTGCTGTCTGGAGATTCCTTCGTGCACAACTCGTATTCTTTCAGATGTTTCAGACCAGATGTTGTAACAGCGGCCATGTTGTGTATAGTTTAGGGTCCTCGCCACCACCAGACCAATCAGCATTGAACAGACTGAACATGTAGCTGGACTTGAATGGTCTTCTTTTGACTGAAAGTTCTGCCAAACAACAACTTGTTCTGCTCACCAGATCCATGTCCACTTCCTCACAGCCTGCTGCATTGAACGCTCCACCTACGTAAACACCTTCCCGTAACCAACGGCGCCGTCACTACGGCGACCAGCGTAGCGCGCCGAGTGCGAGCGTAGGGTTCGGTTCCCTGGGAAAAAAGTTCTAAGGTTCAGCAGAAACCAGAACCACCCTGAAAAAGCCCAAATATTCAACCCAATCTGAAGCTATATCCTGGATTCGGTGCATCCCTGTCTTGGACATTGTGACGCCCCACTTTTCCACTGTTAAAAACATTGAGTGCATTCCTTGTACTTTAGTTTATCGGCTCACAGCTTTAAATTTCTTGTATGGTCCCAGAAACTTTGGGAAATAAAACCCAGAGAAAGTGCCTGAAAATGTTGCATTCAATTAAAAATGATCATACAGGCCAAAAAACAGTTTAAACTATACGTATAAATGTTCTACATCTTTCTAATTGTCAACAAATGCCACGAAAAGTGCTGCATTTACATCGCTACGTTTTGGTTTAGAAATTAATATCTTTTGCTACGTTTCCCCCCTCTCATTCCCCCTGCTCTGGTGTTTCCCCCTCTCATTCCCCCTGCTCTGGTGTTTCCCCCTCTCATTCCCCCTGCTCTGGGTGTTCCCCCTCTCATTCCCCCTGCTCTGGTGTTCCCCTCTCATTCCCCCTGCTCTGGTGTTTCCCCCTCTCATTCCCCCTGCTCTGGTGTTCCCCCTCTCATTCCCCCTGCTCTGGTGTTCCCCCTCTCATTCCCCCTGCTCTGGTGTTTCCCCCTCTCATTCCTCCCTGCTCTGGTGTTTCCCCCTCTCATTCCCCCTGCTCTGGTGTTTCCCCCTCTCATTCCCCCTGCTCTGGTGTTTCCCCTCTCATTCCCCCTGCTCTGGTGTTTCCCCCTCTCATTCCTCCTGCTCTGGTGTTTCCCCCCTCTCATTCCTCCTGCTCTGGTGTTTCCCCCTCTCATTCCCCCTGCTCTGGCGTTTCCCCCTCTCATTCCCCCTGCTCTGGCGTTTCCCCCCTCTCATTCCCCCTGCTCTGGCGTTTCCCCCTCTCATTCCTCCTGCTCCTGGCGTTTCCCCCTCTCATTCCCCCTGCTCTGGCGTTTCCCCCTCTCATTCCTCCTGCTCTGGCGTTTCCCCTCTCATTCCCCCTGCTCTGGTGTTTCCCCCTCTCATTCCTCCTGCTCTGGTGTTTCCCCCTCTCATTCCTCCTGCTCTGGCGTTTCCCCTCTCATTCCCCCTGCTCTGGTGTTTCCCCCTCTCATTCCTCCTGCTCTGGTGTTTCCCCCTCTCATTCCTCCTGCTCTGGCGTTTCCCCCTCTCATTCCTCCTGCTCTGGCGTTTCCCCCTCTCATTCCCCCTGCTCTGGCGTTTCCCCCTCTCATTCCTCCTGCTCTGGCGTTTCCCCCTCTCATTCCCCTTACTCGTGTGAACGAAGCTCGCTTTTGGCTCAAAACTCAAACGCTTAAAAACCAAAACCTAGCAATGTAAATGTAGCCTAAAAAAATCTCTTCAGTTTTGACACAGTTTGGACTCCGTACGAATGCTAATCGTTACACACAGTGGGCTCAGTCAGGATCTGCACTTACTTCCTGTTATTAACTTATTTAAACAGAGTCCAGGCCACTTCAGAGACCGATATCCGCTCACACACAGCTGAAGTAATCGTTAATCGTGTCGTACCGTCGTAGTATTCACCCACAGAAGTAGAGTCGGTTGTTTTCATAGGACGCGGTTATTGATGAATTTTTTAATTTTTATTTTATTTTCATCTTCAGCAGAACGAGAGAAGAACTTAAAAGTTTAAGAGAGAACTTGCCAAACGGATGAATTTGTTCATTGATGTTGAAATGTGTTCAGATCTGCATTATTTTGTTGTTCTGGTTTTCATTTGGAGATCTCTTAGAACCAATAAAGTGTTTACTAATCATGACATATCAAACTTCCTGTTGTTTATTTATTGTTTACCAGACAAACTGACAGAAGGCACGTCCATGTTCCTTTCCATATAAAGGCCCGGGACTCACCAGGCCGATAATCGGCTGTCTGAAAGTGTGAAGTCTTCTGGTAGCTGTGCCGAGAGAAATCTCAATCATTCCCAATCTTACAGAGACGGAGAGCGTAGGTATATGTAAGGAGATAACATAGGCACAGGCTAATTACTGATCACTAACATGCTAGTTAACATTAGTCATTAAACCTGAACAGCTAATGGAAGTCCAAACTGCCTGTGAGCTTCTCCTGTACTATACGGTAATTCCTCTACTGTGTGACAGTAAGTCTCGTGGTTATGACCCAATCGTTAGCCTATTGTTATAAAAGCGTCTGCTACGGAGCCATAACGTGAGCTACAAGGTAATGGAGCCTTTTATACATTGTCGTGTTTCTTTAGAAATAAACAACGGACAAATAGAGTCTTTAAACTCTTCAGATGTAAAGTTATTCTCTGTCAAAGTGACGTCACAATGAATGGGAGT
>NC_053134.1:1991619-2004119 GCF_010015445.1 Perca fluviatilis
ATCCTACATAACCTCGTCATCAGACTTACTTATTGATGCACGCACACAGAAGTATCCGCAAACTTAGTCCAATGAGGGAAGAAAGGAAAGTGTGATAGCGCTCCACGTTAACGCTCCAAGCCGAGGCGCAGTGCACGGTTACCATGGTTACCGCATGCTGATACGTTACTAGTCCAGGTAGCGTTTGTCGTCGACGGGGGAACGATGATATCGTCCATCGGTACAACCCTAGTTTAGAGTAATCTAAAGTAAATATAAATATGTGCAGTGTGTTAGCAGTTACCTTATAACAGCAGAATACATATGGCTATGTGATATGAACAATATGAACAACATGTACAGCTATGTGCAATGTAGCAGCAGTGACATAATAGTAAGAATAATATAGATATATGCAGTGTATTGTAAAAAAAACAGTAAATATGGATATTCAGTATGAACCATATAGACAGATATGTACAGTATGTCCAGCTATGTGTAGTGTGGTAACAGTATAGAGTTTTGAGAGTAAGTGTATGTGCACAACTAGTATGAAGAGCAGTAGAATATGGCTGTAATAGGTGTGATTACAGTATGTACATTTGTAAGTAGAACGAAAAGTACGCGCCCAACGTGGGGCTCGAACCCACGACCCTGAGATTAAGAGTCTCATGCTCTACCGACTGAGCTAGCCGGGCTGCCATATGCAGCTGTTTACTCCTCTACCAGCTGCCGCGGGTTCGATTCCGACCTGCGACCCTTTGCTGCATGTCTGTTTCCTCTCGGTCTCTCTCTCTCGGTCTGTCTGTCTCTCTCTCTGTCTCTCCCCTTTCATGTCTTCAGCTGTCATTTATAAATAAAGGCCAAAAATGCCCCCAAAAATAATCTTAAAAGAAAAATAAAGTGGACTTTAACCATTAAAGTGCCGGAGAAGGAAGAAAGAGACACTTAACAACCAAAGAAGTCCTTTACTACAGAAGTTACAAACATCTTAAAGTCAGATTTATTGGTTTTAATTCCATTTGCAGATTATTCCAGCGTTCAAAAGCAGAAAAACATCGTCATTAAATCAATATAAATCAAAATAAGAGTCATCGTTTTAACACACTGAGGCAAAGAAAAGACTCTTTTTTTGTTAGTCAGAATTATGAAAAACTGAGTCAAAACTTTAACTTTATAAGTTACAGAATTTCATAAAAAGCTAAAATTATGAATTACTATGTCAAAGTTTAGACTTTACCAGAGTACTTTTATTTTGAAAAACGTTTGCTTTACAGTGTGAAGTTGTATTATTAAACACAAATTAATTCAAGAACGTGAGCAGAATACAGTAAATAATCTATGAAAGGGCTGTGGCTACAAGTTACGTAGTACTACACTAAAGCTGGGCAAATATAATAATATATTACGCTAAATCTGGGCTAATTATATATATTAGGCTAAATCTGGGCTAATATAATCAGATATTAGGCTAAATCTGGGCTAATATAATAATATATTATGCTAAATCTGGGCTAATTATATATATTAGGCTAAATCTGGGCTAATATAATAATATGCTAAATCTGGGCTAATTATATATTAGGCTAAATCTGGGCTAATATAATCATATTATGCTAAATCTGGGCTAATATAATCATATATTAGGCTAAATCTGGGCTAATATAATCATATTAGGCTAAATCTGGCCTAATATAATCATATTTTTAATACTTTCACCCAGAAAACACGTGTTCGTTCCTTTGGATCTTTGTCCTAAAATTCTTGTATTTTTCGGTCCTAAAGTACATCGTTGTCGGTTAAATTCTGAATTATTTCATAAGTTATGATTGGGTTTGTGTGTACGAGACAAATTTCCTTCTGGACAATAAAAGTTTATCTTATCTTTTGCCTAAAAGTCCTTTTGGTGCCTAAACTTAGCTGTCGTCGACGCAGCTGTAGCCAAAACTGAGTCAAAAAGAATTTCATAAAAACTTGACTTTACCAGAGTACTTTTATTTTGAAAAACGTTTGCTTTACAGTGTGAAGTTGTATTATTAAACCCCAATTAATTCAAGATTCTCGTCTAATATAAGAATATAATTATAACACTTTCACCCAGGGACTGTTTGAATCTATTTCCTAAACTTAACGAGTCCTTTTGGTGCGTAAACGTGACTGTCGTCGGCGTAGCCGTTGACCTTCTATAAAAGCTATTTCTTCTAACTGCTACTTCCTGTTTCTGCTCTGTTTTTAAATAAACAAACACTGGTTGTTGTTGTTGTTGTTGGGATCTGTGTTGTTTTTATTGCAGAAGAAAAAAAGGAAAAGAAAAGAAGAGAAACAAACAAACACGACTCAGATGAATCCTCGCCGGATGTCCGCGGGACGTCCCGCCATCGGCCGCACTCTGGGAAGCCGTCCATCGGGATCTCGCGGCGGGCCAATGGGATCGTAGCGGGGGCGGGGCAGCAGGGCGCGGGGGAAGCCCGGCCACTGGTCGTACTCCCCCCCGATGATGCCGGGCAGCAGGGGGTGCAGCGGGGGGTGCAGCGGGGGGTGCAGCGGGGGGTGCAGCGGGGGGTACGGGACGGGCACGGGCAGCGAGCGGTGGCGCGTCATGTGGCGAAGCTTATAGAAACTTTTGTACAGCTGGAGAGAGATTTACACAGAACGTTAGAACGGCAGATTTTCACAATAAAAGGAGGAAATATTTAAATGTGTAATATATGGGGGGTTGGGATCGTGTGTTAAAGAAAGCGACAAAAACATCTAAAAATCTATTGGGGGGGAAAAAATGCGCCGAAATGCGACAAATGTTGGAAAAAGCGTAAAAAAATAAAAATAATAAATAAAAAAATGACAAACTTTGAAAAAGAGGTCTAAAAAAAAACTTTTTTCCAATAAAAAAAAAAAAAAGAAAAAAACACATTTAAAATAACTAAAAGGCAACAAAAACTATATTAAAAAATTGTCCAAAAAGGCAACATTTAAAAAAACAATTTCCAAAAAAATCTTGAAGAAGATGACAAAAATATTGAAAAAAAAAAAACCTCATAAAAATTTAGAAAAAGACGACAAAAACTTTGAAGAAAATGTAAAGCAAAACCCTCTGGAGAGAGATTTACAGGTAACGCTACGACTGCAGATTTTCACAATAAAAGAGGAAATATTTAAATATGTAATATATTAGGGGTTGGGATCGTGCGTTAAAGAAAGCCACAAAAACATCTAAAAATCTATCGGAAAACGGCAAAAACTCAAAAAAAAATCGTTGAATTGTTGTTTTTTTAAATGCTAAAAATACCTGAAAAAAAGGCGACAAAATTGAAAACACTTTTTCCAAAAAAAAACTCGAAGAAGGTGACAAAAACATCGAAAAAAAACTGTCATCAAAATTTTGAAGACGACCATAGATATAGAACAATTGTTCAACAGGTATTGATTTACAAGTAATGTTACAACTGCAGATTTTCACAATAAAAGAGGAAATATTTAAATATGTAATATATGAAAAATAAATAAATACTAAGGGCTGCACAATATGTTTTTTTTATCATCATGGCGATATCAACTAGCGCAACACAGCGGGAAATAGAGATTTTTTGTTAGCCGCAAATTCAGTGGATTCAGTGTTTGCAGGTGAATTTATTAAGTGGTTGTTTGTTTCTCACCTCTCTCCAGTCTGTGTCTCTGGACCGGCTGAGAGCTCGATCTGAAACGCAACACACACACACACACACACTTTTCATTATTATTCATGATTATTCATTATTTAAATTGGAACTTAAGAGTTCTTCGCCCTGGACCCTATTTTTCTCCATGTTTTTGTGTCTAAGTGACTGATGGGAACAACAATCTTTGCCATTGGTCCAGAGTAAAGCGAGACAAAACAAGCTACAATGTGAAGTTAGCGTCCACTAAAAGTTCTGTTGTTGCATTATGGGATGGATCCCTACAGAGATAGAGCTTTTAGTTAAAGGGTCTAAAGTTAAAGTTAAAGATCCTTTTAGTTTAACATGAAACAGCCCCGAAATCACCATCACCAAACTCCACCAGACTCCATGTAAATAATCAGGACTTTTAGTGTGTATAGAGCCAGCATATCTCCACCAGACTCCGTCTAAATAATCAGGACTTTTAGCGTGTATAGAGCCAGCATATCTCCACCAGACTCCATGTAAATAATCAGGACTTTTATCATCGTTAAACACACTTCATTCAAAGTCGACAGAAACTAAATCAAACTATCAAAGTCCGTCTTGGTTCATCTTTCCACTGTTCCAACAATCACCACTCTGGTTTGGTTGAAATAAACCCTTAATTCACCCATTTACATGTGGAGATATGCTGGCTCTATACACGCTAAAAGTCCTGATTATTTACATGGAGTCTGGTGGAGATATACTATACACGCTGCTAAAAGTCCTGATTATTTACATGGAGTCTGGTGGAGATATGCTGGCTCTATACACCGCTAAAGTCCTGATTATTTACATGGAGTCTGGTGGAAATATGCTGGCTCTATACACGCTAAAAAGTCCTGATTATTTACATGGAGTCTGGTGGAGATATGCTGGCTCTATACACGCTAAAAGTCCTGATTATTTACATGGAGTCTGGTGGAGATATGCTGGGCCTATATACACGCTAAAAGTCCTGATTATTTACATGGAGTCTGGTGGAGATATGCTGGCTCTATACACACTAAAAGTCCTGATTATTTACATGGAGTCTGGTGGAGATATGCTGGCTCTATACACGCTAAAAGTCCTGATTATTTACATGGAGTCTGGTGGAGTTTGGTGATGGTGATTTCGGGGCTGTTTCATGTTAAAAAAAGGATCTTACTCTTTAACTAAAAGGTCTATCTCTGTAGGGATCCATCCCATAATGTTGTCAAACACTTAGAATAATAATGTGAGTCTGTCAGCAGCAACAACAGAACTTTTAGTGACTCTAACTGATGCTGAACATCTGTCCTGTAGGGTTCTAAGGATGCGCAGAGAAAGTGTTGAAGAGTTCAGCACAATTTTAGTGTTACCACTACTACTAGCATGTTAGCATATGTTAGCGTGTTAGCATATGAGTATTAGCATGTTAGCATATGGGCATTTTTTGCATATTAACGTAGGTTAGCATGTTAGAAGATGTGTTCGCATATGAGCATTTTTTTGCATATTAGCTTAGCATGTTAGAACGTGTGTTAGCATATGAGTATTATTTTCATATTAGCATGTTAGCATTTGAGCATTTTCTGCATATTAGCATATGCTAGCTTGTTAGAAGATGTGTAAGCTGTTAGCATATGTTAGCATGTTAGAAGATGTGTAAGCATATGTTAGCATGTTAGAAGATGTGTAAGCATGTTAGCATATGTTAGCATGTTAGAAGATGTGTAAGCATATGTTAGCATGTTAGAAGATGTGTAAGCATGTTAGCATATGTTAGCATGTTAGAAGATGTGTAAGCATGTTAACATATGTTAGCATGTTAGAAGATGTGTTAGCATGTTAGCATATGTTAGCATATTAGAAGAAGTGTTTGCATGTTAGCATATGTTAGCATGTTAGAAGATGTGTAAGCATGATAGCATATGTTAACATTTTAGAAGATGTGTTAGCATATTAGAAGATGTGTTAGCATAGGAGTATTTTTTGTGTGCATATTAGCATATGTTAGCATGTTAGAAGATGTGTTAGCATGTTAGCATTTACGGTTTACGGCATAACGTGTCATACTGAAATTTGTGAAATCTGTAAAATAACAAACGTTTCTCTTTACATACAATAACAGAAGATGGAAATCATTTCAAAAACGTTGTAGCTAGCTATGATTGTCTGATCGCTAACGTTAGCTCAAAACGCCATTCAAGTGACAGCCTTTGTTGTGTCTGATTGCTAACTTGTAGCTAGCAGTCATTTGAAAAACGTTTTAGCCATCTATGATTGTTGTTTAATTGCTAACGTTAGCTCAAAACGCCATTAGCATCTAGTAGGCTACTTAATTGCTAACGTTAGCTCAAAACGCCGTTAGCATCTTGTAGGCTACTTGATTGCTAACGTTAGCTCAAAACGCCTTTAGCATCTAGTAGGCTACTGATTGCTAACGTTAGCTCAAAACGCCGTTAGCATCTTGTAGGCTACTTGATTGCTAACGTTAGCTCAAAACGCCGTTAGCATCTAGTAGGCTACTTGATTGCTAACGTTAGCTCAAAACACCGTTAGCATCTAGTAGGCTACTGATTGCTAACGTTAGCTCAAAACGCCGTTAGCATCTTGTAGGCTACTTGATTGCTAACGTTAGCTCAAAACGCCGTTAGCATCTAGTAGGCTACTTAATTGCTAACGTTAGCTCAAAACGGCGTTAGCATCTAGTAGGCTACTGATTGCTAACGTTAGCTCAAAACGCCGTTAGCATCTTGTAAGCTACTTCATTGCTAACGTTAGCTCAAAACGCTGTTAGCATCTTGTAGGCTACTTGATTGCTAACGTTAGCTCAAAACGCTGTTAGCATCTTGTAGGCTACTTGTCGCAAAGTGACGCATGCGCGACTCACATCGGCTCTCGACTCACATTGGGTAGTGACAGATGTGTTAGCATGTTAGCATCTGCTGCTGCTACTCAGAGGAAGTGTTGGGGTGTTGGCGAGGCAGCCCAGGGTTACCAGAGCAACCCTCATCCAGCGAGAGCATCAGAAGACATTGAACTGTGCTCACTCAGCCCTGTTTCCGCCTCACCTTTGGAGTCGCGCTGGTACAGGTGTCTCCACAGCGACGAGTCGGCCGAGCAGACGCTCAGGTGTCGGCATGACGACGACAGCCTGACCACGGAGCGAACGTCCAGCAGCCGCAGCACTCGCAGCAGCAGCTCGGGAGGAAGAGCAGCCAGACCGAACGCCACCGGCAGAGCCATCGCTGCAAACAGTGACATCACAGTCAGCGCTGGAGACAGCAGTAACTGAGTACATTTACTCCAGTACTTGTACTTTAAGTCCAGATGTTGAGGTACTTGTATTTTACTTTACATACTTTAGTTACTCCGCTACATTCATCTGTTCCACGCTTTAGTTACTAGTTACTTTAGTTACTCCGCTACATTCATCTGTTCCACGCTTTAGTTACTAGTTACTTTAGTTACTCCGCTACATTCATCTGTTCCAGCTTTAGTTACTAGTTACTTTAGTTACTCCGCTACATTCATCTGTTCCAGCTTTAGTTACTAGTTACTTTAGTTACTCCGCTACATTCACCTGTTACAGCTTTAGTTACTAGTTACTTTAGTTACTAGATACTTTAGTTACTAGTTGCTTTAGTTACTCCGCTACATTCATCTGTTACAGCTTTAGTTACTAGTTACTTTAGTTACTCCGCTACATTCATCTGTTCCAGCTTTAGTTACTAGTTACTTTAGTTACTCCGCTACATTCATCTGTTCCAGCTTTAGTTACTAGTTACTTTTGTTACTCCGCTACATTCATCTGTTACAGCTTTAGTTACTAGTTACTTTAGTTACTCCGCTACATTCATCTGTTACAGCTTTAGTTACTAGTTACTTTAGTTACTCCGCTACATTCATCTGTTACAGCTTTAGTTACTAGTTACTTTAGTTACTCCGCTACATCATCTGTTACAGCTTTAGTTACTAGTTACTTTAGTTACTCCGCTACATTCATCTGTTACAGCTTTAGTTACTAGTTCCTTTAGTTACTCCGCTACATTCATCTGTTCCACGCTTTAGTTACTAGTTACTTTAGTTCCCGCTACATTCATCTGTTACAGCTTTAGTTACTAGTTCCTTTAGTTACTCCGCTACATTCATCTGTTCCACGCTTTAGTTACTAGTTACTTTAGTTACTCCGCTACATTCGTCTGTTCCAGCTTTAGTTACTAGTTACTTTAGTTACTCCGCTACATTCATCTGTTACAGCTTTAGTTACTAGTTACTTTAGTTACTCCGCTACATTCATCTGTTACAGCTTTAGTTACTAGTTACTTTAGTTACTCCGCACATTCATCTGTTCCCGCTTTAGTTACTAGTTACTTTAGTTACTCCGCTACATTCATCTGTTACAGCTTTAGTTACTAGTTACTTTAGTTACTCCGCTACATTCATCTGTTACAGCTTTCTTTGTTACTAGTTACTTTAGTTACTCCGCTACATTCACCTGTTACAGCTTTAGTTACTAGTTACTTTAGTTACTCCGCTACATTCATCTGTTACAGCTTTAGTTACTAGTTACTTTAGTTACTCCACTACATTAATCTGTTCCACGCTTTTAGTTACTAGTTACTTTAGTTACTCCGCTACATTCATCTGTTCCACGCTTTAGTTACTAGTTACTTTAGTTACTCCGCTACATTCATCTGTTACAGCTTTAGTTACTAGTTACTTTAGTTACTCCGCTACATTCATCTGTTACAGCTTTAGTTACTAGTTACTTTAGTTACTCCGCTACATTCACCTGTTACAGCTTTTGGGTTACTAGTTACTTTAGTTACCTCGCTACATTCATCTGTTACAGCTTTAGTTACTAGTTACTTTAGTTACTCCACTACATTCATCTGTTCCACGCTTTGGTTACTACTTACTTTAGTTACTCGCGACATTCATCTGTTCCAGCTTTAGTTACTAGTTACTTTAGTTACTCCGCTACATTCACCTGTTACAGCTTTAGTTACTAGTTACTTTAGTTAATCCGCACATTCATCTGTTACAGCTTTAGTTACTAGATACTTTAGTTACTAGTTGCTTTAGTTAACTCCGCTACATTCATCTGTTACAGCTTTAGTTACTAGTTACTTTAGTTAATCCGCTACATTCATCTGTTCCAGCTTTAGTTACTAGTTACTTTAGTTACTTCGCTACATTCATCTGGTACAGCTTTAGTTACTAGTTACTTTAGTTACTTCGCTACATTCATCTGTTACAGCTTTAGTTACTAGTTACTTTAGTTACTCTACTACATTCATCTGTTCCAGCTTTAGTTACTAGTTACTTTAGTTACTAGTTACTTTAGTTACTCTCGCTACATTCATCTGGTACAGCTTTAGTTACTAGTTACTTTAGTTACTTCGCTACATTCATCTGGTACAGCTTTAGTTACTAGTTACTTTAGTTACTTCGCTACATTCATCTGTTACAGCTTTAGTTACTAGTTACTTTAGTTACTTCGCTACATTCATCTGTTCCAGCTTTAGTTACTAGTTACTTTAGTTACTCAGCTACATTCATCTGTTCCAGCTTTAGTTACTAGTTACTTTAGTTACTCCATTACATTCATCTGTTACAGCTTTAGTTACTAGTTACTTTAGTTACTCCGCTACATTCATCTGTTCACAAATAACGGGAAGCTGCGGCGTGCGTTCTCGTACCTTCTCTGGCGGCGGCGATCAGCGGGTACGCCAGCTGGTCTTTGAAGATTCGGGACAGTTTCTTCAGATCTCTGTAAGCTGCAGCTGCACTTTCCCCTGAACACACAACAGATGAGATTTCATATTATTATTATTATTATTAATATTAATATTATTATTATTATTCACAGAAGAGGCTCTGATAGACCTTTTTCACGGCAGACATGTCATAGTAGGGAAAGCACAGGTGTGTTCAACCATTACTGATGGCTGCATTCCACTTAGGAGAGGTCCTGGTATTAAACCATTACTGATGGCTGCATTCCACTTAGGAGAGGTCCTGGTATTAAATCATTACTGATGGCTGCATTCCACTTAGGAGAGGCCCTGGTATTAAATCATTACTGATGGCTGCATTCCACTTAGGAGAGGCCCTGGTATTAAACCATTACTGATGGCTGCATTCCACTTAGGAGAGGCCCTGGTATTAAATCATTACTGATGGCTGCATTCCACTTAGGAGAGGCCCTGGTATTAAACCATTACTGATGGCTGCATTCCACTTAGGAGATGTCCTGGTATTAAACCATTACTGATGGCTGCATTCCACTTAGGAGAGGCCCTGGTATTAAATCATTACTGATGGCTGCATTCCACTTAGGAGAGGTCCTGGTATTAAACCATTACTGATGGCTGCATTCCACTTAGGAGAGGCCCTGGTATTAAACCATTACTGATGGCTGCATTCCACTTAGAGAGGCCCTGGTATTAAACCATTACTGATGGCTGCATTCCACTTAGAAGATGTCCTGGTATTAAACCATTACTGATGGCTGCATTCCACTTAGGAGAGGTCCTGGTATTAAACCATTACTGATGGCTGCATTCCACTTAGGAGATGTCCTGGTATTAAACCATTACTGATGGCTGCATTCCACTTAGGAGAGGTCCTGGTATTAAATCATTACTGATGGCTGCATTCCACTTAGGAGAGGTCCTGGTATTAAATCATTACTGATGGCTGCATTCCACTTAGGAGAGGTCCTGGTATTAAACCATTACTGATGGCTGCATTCCACTTAGGAGAGGTCCTGGTATTGGTCATGCTGACTCACTGAAATATCTTACTGGGACACTTGATGGAACTGAGCCATCGTTAAGGTTATCAATCTCAGCTGTGCTTTTCCTACTTTGACAAGTCAACATGTCTGCTGTGAAAAAGCTCTGATTGCGCCGGTCCAGTTCGACCAATCGGAAGCTCTACCTGGCCACTCGTGGGTCACGAAGCTGGACGGATTCAGACACAGCTTCCGGACCGTGTCGACGGTTTCGTTCACCTTCAGGGTCGCTGCAGAACAACAAAAACGGGTCAGAACAGAGAAGACATGCGCTGCTGTTATGCTACTTATTAATGCTTCAGGAAATACAAAATATAATATAAATGATGACAGCGATGTAAAGGCTTTGTAATACAGTAATACAGAGTAAGGGTGTAACTTTGTAACATTTCTGCATATATTGAGAAAACGACAAAAACTTGTGGCCGGGTTGGTTCAGCGGGTAGAGCAGGCGCACATACAGTGAGAGGTTGATGCCTCGACGCAGAGGTCCAGGGTCCTGTGACGATTTCCTGCATTTTCCCCACCAACCTCTCCCCTTTTCACACCTAGCTGTCCTGTAAAAAATTAAAAGGCGGAAAAGCCCCCCAAAAATTGAAAAGAAAAAAAAAAACCTCTGAAAAAGTTGTCAAAAAAATAATAATTAATCAACAACTTCGGCAAAAGGCGAAAAAAAAGAGAGAAAAAAAAACAAGTCAAAGACATATTTGAAAAAGGCAACAAAAACCTTGAAAAAAAGCAGAAAGAAAAATTGAAAATGTGACAAAAATGTCCAAAAAAAAGCTACATTCATCTGTTCCAGCTTTAGTTACTAGTTACTTTAGTTACTCCGCTACATTCATCTGTTCCAGCTTTAGTTACTAGTTACTTTAGTTACTCCGCTACATTCATGTTACAGCTTTAGTTACTAGTTACTTTAGTTACTCCACTACATTCATGTCACAGCTTTAGTTACTAGTTACTTTAGTTACTCCACTACATTCATGTCACAGCTTTAGTTACTAGTTACTTTAGTTACTCCGCTACATTCATCTGTTCCAGCTTTAGTTACTAGTTACTTTAGTTACTCCGCTACATTCATGTTACAGCTTTAGTTACTAGTTACTTTAGTTACTCCACTACATTCATGTTACAGCTTTAGTTAATAGTTACTTTAGTTACTCCACTACATTCATGTCACAGCTTTAGTTACTAGTTACTTTAGTTACTCCGCTACATTCATCTGTTACAGCTTTAGTTACTAGTTACTTTAGTTACTCCACTACATTCATCTGTTACAGCTTTAGTTACTATTTACTTTAGTTACTAGTTACTAGTTACTTTAGTTACTCCTCTACATTCATCTGTTACAGCTTTAGTTACTAGTTACTTTAGTTACTCCGCTACATTCATCTGTTACAGCTTTAGTTACTAGTTACTTTAGTTACTCCACTACATTCATGTTACAGCTTTAGTTACTAGTTACTTTAGTTACTCCACTACATTCATCTGTTACAGCTTTAGTTACTAGTTACTTTAGTTACTCCACTACATTCATGTTACAGCTTTAGTTACTAGTTACTTTAGTTACTCCACTACATTCATCTGTTACAGCTTTAGTTACTAGTTACTTTAGTTACTCCGCTACATTCATCTGTTCCAGCTTTAGTTACTAGTTACTTTAGTTACTCCACTACATTCATGTTACAGCTTTAGTTACTAGTTACTTTAGTTACTCCGCTACATTCACCTGTTACAGCTTTAGTTACTAGTTAATTTAGTTACTCCGCTACATTCATCTGTTCCAGCTTTAGTTACTAGTTACTTCAGTTACTCCACTACATTCATGTTACAGCTTTAGTTACTAGTTACTTTAGTTACTCCACTACATTCATGTTACAGCTTTAGTTACTAGTTACTTTAGTTACTCCACTACATTCATGTTACAGCTTTAGTTACTAGTTACTTTAGTTACTCCACTACATTCATCTGTTCCAGCTTTAGTTACTAGTTACTTTAGTTACTCCACTACATTCATGTTACAGCTTTAGTTACTAGTTACTTCAGTTACTCCGCTACATTCATGTTACAGC
>NC_053134.1:2009119-2029119 GCF_010015445.1 Perca fluviatilis
CTGCTTTCTGAAATAAAGCGAATTCTAGGGGTGACCCCGAATAGTGGAAGATTCGATGCATCGATATGCAGAGCCTGATTCGACCACCAATCTCACAGTCGAATCTTCGCGGGTGTTATTATGAAACGAGGATCATACCATTTTGGCAATATGGGGGCTGCTCAATGTCTAATTTCACACAGAACTACTGGTTTTGTACGGTTATATTAAAGTGATGGTTCGGAGTAACTCACCCTAGGGTCCTTTGCACCATGACCTCGAGCCAAACACCCCCCCAGAAGCTTTTTTCACCTGGGTCTAACATTGGGAGAGTTAGCTAGAGTAGCGTTAGCCGCTGAGTAGCTTAGCGCAGGGGCTAATGGACCCACGTTTGTATCTCTTAAATGACCCCACTAATAATGCCCGAAATGATACCAAAGGTCTACACTAGTATATATAGGTTATGCTCTCATAAAACGATGGATTGGAAAGTTTGTAAACACAGTCCACACAGCCAGACCTTCCTCCGCAGTGCTATGGAGGAGGGTCTGCCAAAGCGAGAGACCAGTGAAGCGCTCACCTGGTTGGATGTGATGGCAGCAGTCTGTTGGTTCTGTTGGTTCTGTTGGTTCTGCTGGTTCTGTTGGTTATGCTGCTGCTGTCGCCTCTGGGCCTCCGCGCCGCTGCCGGTCGTCCCGTTGGCGGCGCCGGTGGAGGCGCCATCGGCTGCCGACTCAGGCAGGACGACGCAGATCAGATCCCCGGACACGATGCCGCAGGACGACAGCGTCTCGCCGGAGTCGGACAGGACCTCCGAGCCGTTGAGCGACAAGCTGAACTGTGTGTCTGCACTGAAACAGAACAATAATAACACCGTTTCTACTGCCGGCACCGGGACCAGAACAGGACTTTAACGTCAGGACTCGCAACTGAAAAATGACACATTGATGTACAGTACAGGCCAAAAGTTTGGACACACCTTCTCATTCAATGCGTTTCCTTTTTATTTTCATGACTATTTACATTGTAGATTCTCACTGAAGGCATCAAAACTATGAATGAACACATATGGAATTATGTACTTAACAAAAAAGTGTGAAATAACTGAAAACATGTCTTATATTTTAGATTCTTCAAAGTAGCCACCCTTTGCTTTTTTATTAATAAGGAAAAACTTCCACTAATGAACCCTGACAAAGCACACCTGTGAAGGTAAAACCATTTCAGGTGACTACCTCATGAAGCTCATTGAGAGAACACCAAGGGTTTGCAGAGTTATCAAAAAAAGCAAAGGGTGGCTACTTTGAAGAATCTAAAATATAAGACATGTTTTCAGTTATTTCACACTTTTTTGTTAAGTACATAATTCCATATGTGTTCATTCATAGTTTTGATGCCTTCAGTGAGAATCTACAATGTAAACAGTCATGAAAATAAAAAGGAAACGCATTGAATGAGAAGGTGGGTCCAAACTTTTGGCCTGTACTGTATGTGGTCAAAAATATCACGATATTTGATTCTAGAGCCAGGCAGATAAATCGGCGGGCAGATATTATCGGCCAACATTAAGCATTTTCCGAACTATCAGAATCTGCATTTATAACGGCCGATAAATGAATATTTAAAACATAAAAACGGACGAAACCCCCTTCAACCATGTTCTGAGCATTGGCGTCCCATAGTCTGTCCACCAGAGGGCGCTATCGCCAACACTCGTGTTTAACCCTTTAAAATTTCATATCTTAAATTTGTATTTTTGTATATTTTATTTATCAGAACTTTAATATATTTTGATGTTCTGTTGCGACAATAAAACAAAGAAGTTTATTTTTAAACTGCATTATCATATTATTTTAGTGATAAATAACTACAAATAACTAATATTAGGGAAATCTGTTTGTTTTGTTATGCATTTCTGGATTTAAAAAATATATATATGTATTGGCCGATAAATTGAAATATCTGATTTTTAAATCACCAAATTTATTATTATTATTATTATTTTTTTTTTTCTTTTTAAATCAGTCGGGCTCTATTTGATTCTCTCCACATCACCCATCAGCTGTAATCAGGTCTAAAGGCTCCAAGGGTGTCTGACCTGAGTCCGTGAGAAGACAGAAGCGTCTCCCTGATGAGGTCTGTGAGCTCGCTCAGACTGGCTTCTTCTCCCGGTAACTCCAGCCTGGTCGTCTGCCGCCGGATCCGAACTCGCAGCTTCATGCTGCACGCCAAACATCAACAGATTCACCTCTCAACAAGAGCATCAGACAAAGAATCCAGACTCTGTCACTGTAACTAAAAGGGGCAAAGACTAGAGATGCACCGATTACAACTTTCCAGGCATATTCCGATTTCCGATTTTCTTTGAGTTAGACCAGCCGATACTGATTTTAGCCGATTCCAATTAAATGTTTTCTAACCACTTTACAGCACACATAAATATTTATTTTCTATCTTTTCTTTAATAGAACATGTGTTGAACAGATAAAGGATCACTATAAAATAGAACTATATAAATGACTCCTGGTGTGGGACATTCACACACATCTAGAGACCAATGTTAGAACCATTTCTTTCTTCTCACATCTAATATCACACTAAAGAAATGTGATTCTGGTTCTTGGTGTGGTCCCTCCACGCCCTACTGTCTCCTTGCAGGTGTTGCATGTTGTAAACTTGTTATCTTCTGCACACACGCTGAAGAATGTCCAAACAGCTGACATGCTGCAGGTTAACTCACCAGGTCTCCTACATGTGGGAGAATAGCGCCGACACGCGCTTCACACAAAGAGAGCGTGCTGTGGCGTCCGTGCGTCCTTGAGAACTGTACAACTTCTGTTGTCAGTTCATTGCAGCATTGACATGAAATCACCATATGTCAGACTGACCTGCCGGTCACGGGTCGTGGCCGAGCACGTGAAAACCGGCCAATTCCGGTCACCGGCCGCTCTATCGGTGCATCTCTAATGTTTGGTACTACTAATTGGTTTTGTTTTGTCATGGTTCATGTGTGCAATAAACATTACACTTCGTTAGAAAAAAAATCATCGTGATATCAATTCTAAGTTAAAAAATCCTGATTCAATCGTGCAGGCCGAGAATGGTCCATTGTTAAGATTCAAATTATGCGGATTATATGGCCAAAACGAAAGCTCCAGGAGTCATTAATGTGCTATCTTTCTAGTACAAAACTCCGTCAGGAATATCCATCTTTTAAATCCTTGATGAGTCATTAAAGTAGTTTTTTTGGTGTTGGGAGTACTGTAGTTTTATGTTAGCCTGAAAGCAGACTGTATTTAATAATTCGGCAAAAAAATTCAGATGCAAAAAACGTCATTAATTTGCTATATTTCTAGTACAAAACTCCGTCAGGAATCTCCATATTTAAAATTCTTGATGAGTCATTAAAGTAGTTTCTTGGTGTTGGGATTACTGTAGCTTTTATGTTAGCCTGAAACCAGACTGTATTTAATAATTCGGCATAAAATTCAGATACTAAAAAAACTTTACATTTTCCGTTAACTAACGTTAGGGATTTAAGAGTTTGGAAGATAACATGACAACAAGACAAAACCGTCCACATATTATTATTATTATTGCAAAAATAAATAAAACAACACAGAAACAGATTCAACTAATCTATCAGAAGGCTGGAATTAAATCTGATTTGTTATTTAAGAAGAAATTAAAACGTTTCGTTTTCGTTTCTGGGCTGAACGTTAACTAACGTTTTAAGTTGCTGCGTAACAGTGCAGCTCTGCTAGTTAAACTTAGCTAGCTAGTGCTAACAAGGTTAGCTAGTTGACTTGTTTGAAAGACGATGTGGTGATAAAAGCAGTGAGAATAGTGCCGATACTTACATGAGGGATTAAAGTGATTAAATCCAGCTCGTTTTATCACATTTCTCTGAAGAGTTGCATCTGTAAACAGACCCAGGAGGAGCGGCGAGAGACAGCAGCGTCAAAACGGCACAGCTAAAAACACAGCTTCCGGTTTCAAAATGAAGAATTTCAAAATAAATAGCAAAATAAGCATCTATCTATCTATCTATCATCTAGATAGCTAGATGATAGATAGATAGATAGATAGATAGATAGATAGATAGATAGATAGATAGATAGATAGATAGATAGATAGATAGATAGATAGATAGATAGATAGATAGATAGATAGATAGATAGATAGATAGATAGATAGATAGATAGATAGATAGATAGATAGATAGATAGATAGATTTGCATAGGGCATAAAAAGGAACTGAGACCAAATATAAAAGAAACACCTGGAAATATAAAAAGACATTGATCAGATTTTAAAATAATCAACAGTTAGTCTATGTCTTTGTCATTGTTATTGATTTGAATTCTATTTAATTCTGTCTTAAATCTGTTAAGGATTGATCTTGAAGGTTAATTCCATAGATATAATTTTTTGTATTAGTGTTTTTGTTAAAAAAGATATATATTAAAAAATATGTTTGTATATACATAACCATATAATGAGTTATTGTTGACAGTGTGATAAACATGTCAACAATAAATTGTACTGTAAATGTGTTAATTACATTTTTTTTTTAATTATATTATAGGGAGATAATCATGCTTTTATTTTGAAGGCCGCTCGCCGCTCTGCTAACAAACACTTGACTAAACTTATTTGACTACAACTACGACAAGCGAGCAGTTTATTTGTTAGCGAACACTCTGGCTCGGGAACAATAACATAAACTTTTAAATACCACTTACCATCACTTTATGAGTTCTGTATTTTTAGCAAAAAAGTCACTATTTGTATCTTCATTTCGCTTCCATTAAAAGTTACAAATTCCATGCATCATGCCAAATTAACATCAGCGTTTTTTTAATAAAATTAACTTTGAAAACATTACAAACATAAGAATACACAATCTCCTAAAGGATGTAAATTCAATAAAATACATACAAAAGAATATAATATTCAACAGTCAGGGCTTTTGGGGAAAACAGCCGGCAAGGTATATCACTATATTATTGAGTTTCTAAGACAACTTGATTTAGTAAAGAGGATTTATTTATTTATTTACATGTCTATTTAGTTTTTTAGTTATTTAAATGCTTAGTTATTTAAATTTTAAATTAATTTAAAATTTTTTAATTCATTTTAAATTTTAAATTTTAAATTTATTCCCTGAATTTATCTCTCGTTCATACTCCAGTCCAATTGGTGGCGGTAATGCACCTTTAAGTTGGTTTGCCAACCGCCAATAAACCACGAATAATAATAAGAAGCTAACATTGAAGAAAACAAACGAAAACAAATCATCCGCGTTTGGTTTTTCTGTCAGACCGCTTGTGGGCTTCCGTACCGCTATTACTGCTGACAGGCTACCGGTGAAACGCAGCATTAAACTCTTGTTAACATCAAACCTTCTCTGCTCAGGACCATGAGTCGGAGTTATAACGATGAGCTCCAGTATCTGGAGAAGAAGGGCAAGAACTGCTGGAGGATTAAGAAAGGCTTTGTCCCAAACATGCAGGTGAGACTCCGGACACACTTTTCAGCTGTTAACGTGGCCAGCTAGCAGGTTAGCTTACAGCATTACAGTTAACTATACAGTTAGCACATGTTGGCTAGTTATGTGGATTTTAACCAGGCAGGGACTCCATTCTGAAATATGAAACTAATACACTTAATTTAGTAATAATGAACCGTATGTAGTCACAAGAACCAATGAAAAATATCCCTGAAATCCGCCGTTAACCCAAGTTAATACCTGCTGACGTAGTTTAGTGATACCACTATTAGCTATAAAATAGTAGCCGAATTAAAGGGTGGATCCTACTGATAAGCAAACATGTAAAATAAATCAAAATATAGTGTGCAGTTTGGCTACGTAGGCATTTTAAGTCATAATTGACAGTTTTTCTAATGGAAAGTCGCGGAGTATAATCTGAACTAGACTGGGGTTTTAAAATTGATATAAAATTGAGAGAATAAAACTCAGGTTTTTTTTGTAACATAAACCAATATTTTATAAGGATCCAATGCCTTTGGTTAAGAGATATAGGCCCAAACAATACCTATACAGTCAGTTAGCACATAGACTTTAACCAGGCAGGGACTCCCTTCTGAATATATAACAATAATAAACTGTATGTAGTCACAAGAACCAATGAAAACTGTCGCCGATATCAGCCGTAAACCAAAGATAAAACCCGCTGACGTAGTTTAGTGATAGCATTGTTAGCTATGAAATAGTAGCCGAATTAAAGGGTGGATCCTAGTGATATGAAAACATGTAACATAAATCTAAATATAGTGTACTGTTTGGCTACGTAGGCATCTTAAATCATAATTTATAGTTTTTTCTAATGGAAATCAGCAGAGTATAATCTGACCAAGACTGGATCTTTGAAATTATATGATATCAAGAGATTGAACTGGATTGACCATAGTCTGGCATTGTCCACACAGCATTCTGGGATGGGATAAAAACGTGCTCTGGTTTATTGGCATTCCTTTAAACCAATCACAATCATCTTGGGCGGGGCTAAGCTCCAGACGGAGCCACGGTGCCTCTGCTAAATAGTCTCGGGAAGGAACTGGTTTTGGTGGAACGTGTGTACGTTAGAGCTGGGCGATATGGCAAAAATCAAATATCACGATATCTTTGACAAAATACCTCAATGGCGATATTGTAGTGTGACTATTGATGCTTTCCCAAAATATTAACACAATGAGTTTTGATAAATAATCACCAATAATGTATAAGTTGGGTAAAGGCAAATAATAGAACAGCTAGAACAGTCTGGTAAGTTCAGAAAAGTACATCACTTTACTGTAATGCAGCCTTTAAAACCAGGAAAAGACAACTTGTGTCATATCACGATATCCAAAATCTAAGACGATATCAAGTTTAATATATTAATGTCGATATAATATCGATATATTGACCAGCCCTAGTGTAGAGCTTGGCCTTAAAAGTTTGGCCCAATAAGGCCCGAGCCCGACAAGTACGTTTTGATGACAGCTTTTTAAAAACCTGAACCGATTAACAGCCTGACATTATTGAAATGTGCCCACGCACACACACAGCTCTTTTGCCTTTTGTCAAGAATGAGTAATTTATAAAAAAAGATTTACCATAATTTATTCATGTCTAACGGAGGCTATCTGCCACTTGGAAGTTGGAACAAAGAAATAAAAGAAGTCCTCCAGAGGCCAGCCTCCGTTTCACCTCCTCAGCATCCAGTTTCACACTAATCGAAACGCAACCTGGCCGCTCATTTACCGCGCAACCCGGAGCGCAAGCCCGAGCCCGAGTAAAATGATAGAAATTAAGACCGAACCTGTCGGGTCCGGTCATGTTCGGGCAAAGATCTACGGCGCTACCCTAGTGCACGTTCAAAAGTAGTTTTAGTCGTGCAACAGAAAACTCAGATTGGACAGATAGTCTAGCTAGCTGTCTGTATTTACCCTGCAGAGATCTGAGGAACAGACAAACAGACAGACAGACAGACAGACAGACAGACAGACAGACAGACAGACAGACAGATAATCTAGCTAGCTGTCTGTATTTACCCTGCAGAGATCTGAGGAGCAGTTAGACAGACAGACAGACAGTCTAGCTAGCTGTCTGGATTTACCCTGCAGAGATCTGAGGAGCAGTTAACCATAGTCCTCACAAATCAGCTGGAGGTTAGAGCGCCAACACAGAGACAGAGGAAGGAGACAGGACATCCGAACACTGACATCTGAAAAGAGGGACATCCGGTGGAAGTGGATATTACATTACATGTCATTTAGCTGACGCTTTTTATCCAAAGCGACTTCCAATTACTATATATGTCAGAGGTAGCACTCCTCTGGAGCAACTAGGGGTTAAGTGCCTTGCTCAGGGACACATTGGTTGATGTATCGCAGTGGGAATCAAACTCAGGTCTCCCACACCAAAGGCATGTGTCATATCCACTGCTCCATCACCACCTTCATAGATGTAGTAGGAGATAGATGTGGTAGATTAGAGTGACCATGATAAGGATGGTGTCATCGTACGTTTTTATTATAGTGATTGATTGTATTAAAGCTCAACAATCCTCAGAGTCTACGTGAAGATTCGGACCGACGCATTAACCAGACCTTTTCTTCTCTCAGGTGGAGGGAGTCTTCTACGTGAACGAACCTCTGGAGAAACTGATGTTTGAGGAGCTTCGCCAGGCCTGCGGAGGGAGAGGTCAGCTGCTGTTTCACCGCCACTCTTCACCCGGTGAAATCGCTCTGAAGTCTGTCTGACTTCATTTATGGTTTCTGTCCTTCAGGCGGTGTGGGTGGATTCCTTCCAGCCATGAAACAAATCGGGAACGTGGCGGCACTGCCGGGGATTGTACACGTGAGTACACAATGTGTCCGAGTGACTGATGGGAGCAGGAATCTCTGAAATTGGTCCAGTATTAAGAGAGAGAAACGAGCTGCGATGTGATGTTAATGGGAAATTGTGCCCTGTTTGCGTCAGTCAGCATCCACTAAAAGTTCTGTTGTTGGTGCTGACAGACTCAGATTATTATTCTAAGTGTCTGAGAACATTATGGGATGGATCCCTACAGAGATAGAGCTTTTAGTTAAAGAGTAAGATCCTTTTAGTTTAACATGAAACAGCCCCGAAATCACCATCACCAAACTCCACCAGACTCCATGTAAATAATCAGGATTTTTATCTTCATAAAACACACTTCATTCAAAGTGGACAGAAACTAAATAAAACTATCAAAAGCCGTCTTGGTTCATCTTTCCACTGTTCCAACAATCACCACTCTGGTTTGGTTGAAATAAACCCTTAATTCACCCATTTACATGTGGAGATATGCTGGCTCTATACACGCTAAAAGTCCTGATTATTTACATGGAGTCTGGTGGAGATATGCTGGCTCTATACACGCTAAAAGTCCTGATTATTTACATGGAGTCTGGTGGAGATATGCTGGCTCTATACACGCTAAAAGTCCTGATTATTTACATGGAGTCTGGTGGAGATATGCTGCTCTATACACACTAAAAGTCCTGATTATTTACATGGAGTCTGGTGGAGATATGCTGGCTCTATACACACTAAAAGTCCTGATTATTTACATGGAGTCTGGTGGAGATATGCTGGCTCTATACACGCTAAAAGTCCTGATTATTTACATGGAGTCTGGTGGAAATATGCTGGCTCTATACACGCTAAAAGTCCTAATTATTTACATGGAGTCTGGTGGAGATATGCTGGCTCTATACATGCTAAAAGTCCTAATTATTTACATGGAGTCTGGTGGAGATATGCTGACTCTATACACGCTAAAAGTCCTGATTATTTACATGGAGTCTGGTGGAGATATGCTGGCTCTATACACACTAAAAGTCCTGATTATTTACATGGAGTCTGGTGGAGATATGCTGGCTCTATACACACTAAAAGTCCTGATTATTTACATGGAGTCTGGTGGAGATATGCTGGCTCTATACACGCTAAAAGTCCTGATTATTTACATGGAGTCTGGTGGAGTTTGGTGACGGTGATTTCAGGGCTGTTTCATGTTAAACTAAAAGGATCTTACTCTTTAACTAAAAGGTCTATCTCTGTAGGGATCCATCCCATAATGTTGTCAGACACTTAGAATAATAATCTCAGTCTGTCAGCGGCAAAAACAGAACTTTTAGTGGACGGAAACTGAATTTTTGTCCTGTAGGGTTAAATTACAGCCCGGTTCATGGCTGCCAGTTACAGCATTCTCACTCAATACTGGACCAACTTAAACCATTTTTGTTCACATTAGTCACAGAGAAACAAAAACATGGGGAAATATATTGAATAATACCAAAATGACCCTTTTTAATTGGACAGCAAAAGCTCCATGCTGACTGTACTGTGTGCTTAATGGCTCCACAGAGGTCCATCGGTCTCCCAGACGTTCACTCCGGATATGGATTTGCGATCGGAAACATGGCTGCCTTCGACATGAACAACCCCGATGCTGTGGTGTCTCCAGGTACGACACACATTTAGTTTATTATTCTCAGACAGACTCAAGACTTTGGGACCAAATCCAGGACGTTCTGGCAGGATATCGTGGTGTTATAAGAGAAGCATAGCTCCTTTTTAAAGGCTCCTCAGTGGTTAGTGTGAACGTAAGAGAGAGGGAGAGCTGTCGGCTATCAGAGCAGAGAAAATATTAAAGATATATAATTATATTGTTCTTTCTGGTCCGGACTTTCAGATGTGAAACAACCCTATGTTTTAGGAAAATAACTCATGCTAAATGTAATTAATATTAACAGAAGATGAGTCCCTGATGTTAGACGATTAGCTGCTGTGAGGAGATAAAATCAGACTCTATAAAAGTTAGGGGTGGTTCGGTTCGTATCACGGTTTTCGGTTCTGTAGGTTCTTGTTATTTTTTCTTTTAATCTTTAACACTCCAGAATATACTTCAGCATATATATATATATATATATATATATATATAGCTAAAATTAGCATATTGAATGCATGTTGCACAATGCATGCACACAGTGGCAGTTCTACCTATTGTTTTATTTCATCATAGGTAACATGAAATCCCAAAATGTTCCCACACACCAGACTAGATACGACGCTGGTGCATCCTCCAGCTCCGGGCAGCCTTCCTTATCTCTCCCTCTCGCCATTTCTACACGTGACGTGACCTGCAGCACGCCACAGCGGTCGGCTCGGCTCGCCGCCTCTCAAAATCTGATTTAAAAAATCTTTCAAAATGACCTTTGTCGATCAAAAAAACAGACGGATTCAGCAACCGTATAGCCTATTTCTCTCTTCAAATGTTTCAGAAACACGTTTCGGTGAACTATTTTAGCACAATATGAGATCATATTCAGAACGAGACGCTGTAAGAGTCTGTTTTGAAATTTCGGGAGCAGCCAGACCCACGTGACGCGTTCGTCCAATCAGCTGCCACGTGTTGAGTTCGTCGAAAGTGGCCACTACGGCAGGAAGTGGTTAGTGACTGTTGGCGCACATTTGTTCCTTTTGTTTGGTCGGTAATTATCGCGTGGCATCGGTGTAGATGCGTTGTTTTTGAACAAACCATTGCCAATGAATAACTTGTCCAAGAGTTCAAACTTAAAGTTGGATATGGTGATCCGTTTATTTGAAGTAAACGGCAAAATAATCGAACAAAATAATAATTCTTCTTTTAATCTTGCCATGTTATCATACACGTAACCACATAAAAAACAACAACTGTGACCTTGCTGTGCGCAACACAGCTGAAGCAATTAGGCCACATTTAAAGGAACGCGCCGACTTATTGGGACTTTATCTTATTCACCGTAACCCCCAGAGTTAGACCAGTCCATACATACCCTTCTCATCTCTTATTGGGACTTTATCTTATTCACTGTAACCCCCAGAGTTAGACTAGTCCATACATACCCTTCTCATCTCTTATTGGGACTTTATCTTATTCACTGTAACCCCCAGAGTTAGACTAGTCCATACATACCCTTCTCATCTCTTATTGGGACTTTATCTTATTCACTGTAACCCCCAGAGTTAGACCAGTCCATACATACCCTTCTCATCTCTTATTGGGACTTTATCTTATTCACTGTAACCCCCAGAGTTAGACCAGTCCATACATACCCTTCTCATCTCTGTGCGTGCTGTAACGCTGTCTGACGGCTCCAGCAGCATCAGCCCATAACAGAACCTGCAGGTAACTGGTTCCAGTAATCCTACTGCTCCCAATAAGTGACAAAATAACACCAACATGTTCCTATTTACATGTTGTGATTTATAGAGTCACAGCATGTACAAAAAACAACGCAACATGAGACACAGCCGTCTTCTAACCGTAAACAAACCGGGAACTATATTCTCAGGCGGAAGAATATAGTACTTGGGCGGAGTGATTTGCTTTGCAGCAAGCCTGTCTGAGAATATAGTTCCCGGTTTGTTTACGGTTAGAAGACGGCTGTGTCTCATGTTACGTTGTTTTTTGTACACGCTGTGACTCTACAAATCACAACATGGAAACAGGAACATGTTGGTGTTATTTTGTCACTTTTGTCACAATTCGGAGCAGTAGGCTAGTTGGAACCAGTTACCTGCAGGATCTGTGCTAGGCTAAGCTAATGCTGGAGCCGTCAGACAGCGTTACAGCATGCACGGAGATGAGAAGAGTATGTATGGACTTGTCTTACTCTGGGGGTTACGGTGAATAAGATAAATTCACAATAAGTCGGTGTGTTCCTTTTTAAATAAACGTTTCCACCCCCAGCATCACACGCTGATTGCCAATGAAATGGCTCCAACAGTGACCATTAACAGTGTACTGACGGACCGTGCAGCGCGCACACGCTCCGAGCCGTGCCACCCCTAATAAAAGTCTAAATGTGCACCACGTTGGGGCGGCCTCTAGCTCACCCAGTAGGAGCGTGCGCCCCACGTAGGCTGAGTCCTTTGCAGCTGCGCAGGTTCGAGTCCGGCCTGTGGAACTTTTACTGCATGTCATCCCCCATCTCTCTCCCACTTTTCCTGTCTTATCCATTGTCACTCTCAAATAAAGGGGGAAAGCCCGGCAAAAAAACACCCATCTTTTAAATATGCACCACGTTGTGTTTGGCAGGCGGCGTCGGTTTCGACATAAACTGCGGCGTACGTCTGCTGAGGACGAACCTGGACGAAGGGGACGTCCAACCGGTGAAGGAGCAGCTGGCCCAGGCGCTGTTCGACCACATCCCCGTGGGGGTTGGGTCCAAGGGAGTCATCCCCATGGGGGCCAAGTAAGGAGCAAACTCAGGGACTCTGAAGTCTCCATGGCTTCATTTACACTGTTATGTTATGGTTCAGCTACTAATGTTACCATGACCAACTACCAGTAATGGGCAGAGTCTCCACCATGGATGTATTAAAGGTCCCATGACATGGTGCTCTTTGGATGCTTTTATATAGGCCTTACTGGTCCCCTAATACTGTATCTGAAGTCTCTTTTATATAGACCTTAGTGGTCCCCTAATACTGTATCTGAAGTCTCTTTTATATAGACCTTAGTGGACTCCTAATACTGTATCTGAAGTCTCTTTTATATAGACCTTAGTGGACTCCTAATACTGTATCTGAAGTCTATTTTATATAGACCTTAGTGGACTCCTAATACTGTATCTGAAGTCTTCTATATAGACCTTAGTGGTCCCCTAATACTGTATCTGAAGTCTCTTTTATATAGACCTTAGTGGTCCCCCAATACTGTATCTGAAGTATCTTTTATATAGACCTTAGTGGTCCCCTAATACTGTATCTGAAGTCTTTTATATAGGCCTTAGTGGTCCCCTAATACTGTATCTGAAGTATCTTTTATATAGACCTTAGTGGTCCCCTAATACTGTATCTGAAGTCTCTTTTATATAGACCTTAGTGGTCTCCTAATACTGTATCTGAAGTCTCTTTTATATAGACCTTAGTGGGCCCCTAATACTGTATCTGAAGTCTCTTTTATATAGACCTTAGTGGTCCCCTAATACTGTATCTGAAGTCTTTTATATAGGCCTTAGTGGTCCCCTAATACTGTATCTGAAGTATCTTTTATATAGACCTTAGTGGTCCCCTAATACTGTATCTGAAGTCTCTTTTATATAGACCTTAGTGGACTCCTAATACTGTATCTGAAGTCTCTTTTATATAGACCTTAGTGGTCCCCTAATACTGTATCTGAAGTCTCTTACATATACACGCTGCCTCCTGTTTATGCCCAATATATTCGAGAGTGTGGATGAGATGTGCGTGTTGTGTTCAGGGACCTGGAGGAGGCTCTGGAGATGGGAGTGGACTGTTGATGAAATATGTGTGTTGTGTTCAGGGACCGGGAGGAAGCTCTGGAGATGGGAGTGGACTGTTGATGAGATGTGTGCGTGTTGTGTTCAGGGACCTGGAGGAAGCTCTGGAGATGGGAGTGGACTGGTCTCTGAGGGAGGGGTACGCCTGGGCCGAGGACAAGGAGCACTGCGAGGAGTACGGCCGTATGCTGCAGGCCGACCCCAACAAAGTCTCCTCCAAGGCCAAGAAGAGAGGCCTGCCGCAGGTATCCCAGCAGCCCCGGGGGCAAATATCTTTATTTACACATAACTTGACCAGTGAAGGATATCAGAAGTCTCTTTCCCGGTGCTGGCTGAGCGTTACTGAGCAGCCTCCAACTGAGCTTGAAGACGTAGATGTGACGTGAGCAACCTGTCTGAAAGTGTGAAGTCTTCTGGTAGCTGTGCCGAGAGAAATCTCAATCATTCCCAATCTTACAGAGACGGAGAGCGTAGGTATATGTAAGGAGATAACATAGGCACAGGCTAATTACTGATCACTGACATGCTAGTTAACATTAGTCATTAAACCTAAACAGATAATGGAAGTCCAAACTGCCTGTGAGCTTCTCCTGTACTATACGGTAATTCCTCTACTGTGTGACAGTAAGTCTCGTGGTTATGACCCAATCGTTAGCCTATTGTTATAAAAGCGTCTGCTACGGAGCCATAACGTGAGCTACAAGGTAATGGAGCCTTTTATACATTGTCGTGTTTCTTTAGAAATAAACAACGGACAAATAGTCTTTAAACGCTTCAGATGTAAAGTTATTCTCTGTCAAAGTGACGTCAGAATGAATGGGAGTCAATGGGATGCTAACGGGAGGTGATGGCTTGGTAGCATCTAAATGGCGCCATAGGAGCTACGCGTTTTGGAGAGAGGCTTGCCCCCCCTTGGTCTTTCATTGGATCATATTGTAGTAACGTCCCTGTTTTTAATCGCCTTCCCGTTGCGTTGCAGCTGGGGACTCTGGGAGCAGGAAACCACTACGCTGAGATCCAGGTGGTGGACGAGATCTACAACGACTACGCTGCCAAGAAGATGGGCATCGACCACAAAGGTCAGGTGTGCGTGATGATCCACAGCGGCAGCCGAGGGCTCGGACACCAGGTCGCCACAGGTAGGAATCGCCGCTCAACACACACCTGGAGGACACGTTCAGAAAGTTTAAAGTTTGGTTCCTGAAGTCTGTATGGGGGGGGGGTGGGTGGGTGCACGTTGGTATCTATGGAAAGGATCCCTACAGAGATAGAGCTTTTAGTTAAAGAGTAAGATCCTTTTAGTTTAACATGAAACAGCCCCGAAATCACCATCACCAAACTCCACCAGACTCAATGTAAATAATCAGGACTTTTAGTGTGTATAGAGCCAGCATATCTCCACCAGACTCCATGTAAATAATCAGGACTTTTATCATCGTAAAACACACTTCATTCAAAGTGGACAGAAACTAAATAAAACTACCAAAGTCCGTCTTGGTTCATCTTTCCACTGTTCCAACTATCACCACTCTGGTTTGGTTGAAATAAACCCTTAATTCACCCATTTACATGTGGAGATATGCTGGCTCTATACACGCTAAAAGTCCTGATTATTTACATGGAGTCTGGTGGAGATATGCTGGCTCTATACACGCTAAAAGTCCTGATTATTTACATGGAGTCTGGTGGAGATATGCTGGCTCTATACACGCTAAAAGTCCTGATTATTTACATGGAGTCTGGTGGAGATATGCTGGCTCTATACACGCTAAAAGTCCTGATTATTTACATGGAGTCTGGTGGAGATATGCTGGCTCTATACACGCTAAAAGTCCTGATTATTTACATGGAGTCTGGTGGAGATATGCTGGCTCTATACACGCTAAAAGTCCTGATTATTTACATGGAGTCTGGTGGGTTCATAAAGTTTATAAAGTTTGGTCCGTAAAGTCTGTAAAGTTCGTAAAGTTTATAAGGTTCATAAAGTTTTGGTTTGTAAAGAACATGAAGCTCATTTTGACATTTTGAACTCAAGGATGACATGAATATCCGTCAATATAAATGTTTAAAGATTTGTGTTTTAATGTCCGAAGAAGAACTAATTTAAACAATTTTGATAAACGTGAATTCTTTACAAAGCGACTTTAAATGAATCCAGATGTTGTTTTAAAATACATAAATGTTGTTGTACAGACGCTCTGGTTGCCATGGAGAAGGCGATGAAGAGAGATAAGATCATAGTGAACGACCGCCAGCTGGCGTGCGCTCGCATCATGTCGCCGGAAGGCCAGGACTACCTGAAGGGCATGGCGGCCGCGGGGAACTACGCCTGGGTCAACCGCTCGTCCATGACCTTCCTCACCCGACAGGTACACACACGCCGAGCATCATGGGACAGAGACTGTCCAGGGTGGAGACTGTGCAAGGTGGAGACTGTCTAAGGTGGAGACTGTCTAAGGTGGAGATTGTGCAGGGTGGAGACTGTGCAGGGTGGAGATTGTGCAGGGTGGAGATTGTGCAGGGTGGAGATTGTCCAGGGTGGAGACTGTGCAGGGTGGAGACTGTGCAGGGTGGAGATTGTCCAGGGTGGAGACTGTGCAGGGTGGAGATTGTGCAAGGTGGAGACTGTCTAAGGTGGAGACTGTCTAAGGTGGAGATTGTCCAGGGTGGAGATTGTGCAGGGTGGAGATTGTGCAGGGTGGAGATTGTGCAGGGTGGAGATTGTCTAGAGGCTGTCTAGGGTGGAGACTGTGTAGGGTGGAGACTGTGTAGGGTGGAGATTGTGTAGGGTGGAGACTGTCTAGGGTGGAGTCTGTGTAGGGTGGAGACTGTGTAGGGTGGAGATTGTGTAGGGTGGAGACTGTCTAGGGTGGAGACTGTCTAGAGGCTGTGTAGGGGGGAGACTGTCTAGAGGCTGTCTAGGGTGGAGACTGTGTAGGGTGGAGACTGTGTAGGGTGGAGACTGTCTAGAGGCTGTCTAGGGTGGAGACTGTCTAGAAACTGTGTAGGGTGGAGACTGTCTAGGGTGGAGACTGTCTAGGGTGGGGACTGTGTAGGGTGGAGACTGTCTAGGGTGGAGACTGTCCAACGGGGAGACTGTGTAGGGTGGAGACTGTCTAGAGACTGTGTAGGGTGGAGACTGTGTAGGGTGGAGACTGTGTAGGGTGGAGACTGTCTAAGGTGGAGACTGTCTACTAGAGGTGTTGAAATTAATCAAATAATCGATGCATCGAATCGTGGTCATGGACGATGCTGCATCGATAATCGGCCGGCTCATAATCGATTATTTCTGTTTATAATATAATGTAGGCCTAACAACATTTCTGTTTACATATTCTGGTATGTTTTTGCACATTCAGGAAGTGCCATGTGCTCAGCGCTGTATAGTTTTATGAATCCAAGTTATTTAGTATCAGAGCTCTGCAGAATGTTTGGTTTTTGAAGCTTGAAAAGCTATGAATTAAATATCCTACATGGCTTTAATAGAAAAATCTATTTGACGCATCGAGATATCGAATTGAATCGCTGACATGATAATCGTAATCAAATCGGGAGATCAGTGAAGATTCACACCTCTACTGTCTAGGGGGGAGACTGTCTAGGGGGGAGACTAGTGCCCTTTATATAGAGAGTGTGGCCAACTAGGGAATCTAATGTTCTGAGCATACCGTTCTGCGATTGGTTCATGGTGGTCCTTGTAAAGGAGTTTTTTTTACAGTGTGGTATTAGTACTTGTACTGCAGTAAAGGATCTAAATACTTCTTCCACTACTGGTTATTGTTTCAGGCCTTTTCTAAAGTGTTTGTCACGACGCCGGACGACCTGGACATGCACGTCATCTACGATGTTTCGCACAACATCGCCAAAGTGGAGGAGCACATGGTGGACGGGAAGCAGAAGACTCTGCTGCTCCACCGCAAAGGGTCCACCAGAGCTTTCCCCCCCCACCACCCACTCATCCCCGTAGACTACCAGGTACACTTCTTCACCCTGGACCTGCACTGTAACTCTTAAGTGTCTGACAACATCATGGGATGGATCCCTACAGAGATAGAGCTTTTAGTTAAAGAGTAAGATCCTTTTAGTTTAGCATGAAACAGCCCCGAAATCACCATCACCAAACTCCACCAGACTCCATGTAAATAATCAGGATTTTTATCTTCATAAAACACACTTTATTCAAAGTGGACAGAAACAAAATAAAACTATCAAAAGCCATCTTGGTTCATCTTTCCACTGTTCCAACAATCACCACTCTGGTTTGGTTGAAATAAACCCTTAATTCACCCATTTACATGTGGAGATATGCTGGCTCTATACACGCTAAAAGTCCTGATTATTTACATGGAGTCTGGTGGAGATATGCTGGCTCTATACACTCTAAAAGCCCTGATTATTTACATGGAGTCTGGTGGAGATATGCTGGCTCTATACACGCTAAAAGTCCTGATTATTTACATGGAGTCTGGTGGAGATATGCTGGCTCTATACACGCTAAAAGTCCTGATTATTTACATGGAGTCTGGTGGAGATATGCTGGCTCTATACACGCTAAAAGTCCTGATTATTTACATGGAGTCTGGTGGAGATATGCTGGCTCTATACACTCTAAAAGCCCTGATTATTTACATGGAGTCTGGTGGAGATATGCTGGCTCTATACACGCTAAAAGTCCTGATTATTTACATGGAGTCTGGTGGAGATATGCTGGCTCTATACACGCTAAAAGTCCTGATTATTTACATGGAGTCTGGTGGAGATATGCTGGCTCTATACACGCTAAAAGTCCTGATTATTTACATGGAGTCTGGTGGAGTTTGGTGATGGTGATTTCGGGGCTGTTTCATGTTAAACAAAAAGGATCTTACTCTTTAACTAAAAGCTCTATCTCTGTAGGGATCCTTTCCATAATGTTGTCAGACACTTAAAATAATAATCTGAGTCGGTCAGCGGCAAAAACAGAACTTTTGGTGGACTCTGACAGATTTTGCTTAATACCGGACCAGTTTGAAAGATTGTTGTTCCCATCAGTCATTTTAGATACAAAAACATGGACAACATAGGGTCCAGGTTGAACAAAGTCCCATGTTATTACCCTTTAATGAGGCTTAAGAAGTGCTTTGTGTGTGGTTACAGCTCACCGGTCAGCCGGTGTTGATCGGCGGGACCATGGGGACCTGCAGCTACGTCCTCACCGGGACGGAGCAGGGCATGACGGAGACGTTCGGCACAACGTGCCACGGAGCGGTAACGGCCTATCATATCTCTCGGTTTATTCACCGAACAATCAGTCGGCAGGTTTCAGTTCTAATGTTTAGGCCGGAACACATTCCCTTCACTGTGTGTGTGTGTGTGTGTGTGTGTGTGTGTGTGTGTGTGTGTGTGTGTGTGTGTGTGTGTGTGTGTGTGTGTGTGTGTGTGTTTTTTTTTTTTTTTTTTTTTGTTGTGTGTGTGTGTGTGTGTGTGTTGTGTGTGTGTGTTTGTTGTTGTTTCAGTGTGTGTTTTGTTGTGTTGTTCAGCTCTGGTTGGGTGTGTATTGTGTGTTTCAGCTCTGGTTGAGTTGTTTTGTTTGTGTGTTTCAGCTCTGGTTGGTGTGTGTGTGTGTTTCAGCTCTGGTGTGTGTGTGTTTCAGCTCTGGTGTGTGTGTGTGTGTTTCAGCTCTGATGTGTGTGTGTGTGTTTCAGCTCAGATGTGTTGTGTGTGTTTCAGCTCAGATGTGTGTGTGTGTGTTTCAGCTCAGATGTGTGTGTGTGGTGTGTTTCAGCTCAGATGTGTGTGTGTGTGTTTCAGCTCAGATGTGTGTGTGTGTGTGTGTTTCAGCTCAGGTGTGTGTGTGTGTTATAGCTCTGGTGTGTGTGTGTGTTATAGCTCTGGTGTGTGTGTGTGTTTCAGCTCGTGTGTGTGTTTCAGCTCTGTGTGTGTTGTTGTCCAGCTCTGTGTGTGTGTGTGTGTGTGTTTCAGCTCTGGTGTGTTTCAGCTCTGGTGTGTTTCAGCTCTGGTGTGTTTCAGCTCTGTGTGTGTGTGTTTCAGCTCTCGTGTGTGTGTGTGTGTGTGTGTTTCAGCTCTGGTGTGTGTGTGTGTGTGTGTGTGTGTTTCAGCTCTGATGTGTGTGTGTGTTTCAGCTCTGATGTGTGTGTGTTTCAGCTCTGATGTGTGTGTGTGTGTGTGTGTGTGTGTGTGTGTGTTTGTGTTTC
>NC_053134.1:2031619-2059119 GCF_010015445.1 Perca fluviatilis
ACACCTTCTCATTCAATGTGTTTCCTTTTTATTTTCATGACTATTTACATTAGTAGATTCTCACTGAAGGCATCAAAACTATGAATGAACCATATGAATTATGTACTTAACAAAGTGTGAATAACTGAAAACATAGTCTTATATTTTAGATTCTTCTAAGTAGCCACCCTTTGCTTTTTATTAATAAGGGGAAAACTTCCACTAATGAACCCTGACAAAGCAAAAATGTGAAGGTAAAACCATTTCAGGTGACTACCTCATGAAGTCATTGAGAGAACACCAAGGGTTTGCAGAGTTATCAAAAAATCAAAGGGTGGCTACTTTGAAGAATCTAAAATATAAGACATGTTTTCAGTTATTTCACACTTTTTGTTAAGTACATAATTCCATATGTGTTCATTCATAGTTTTGATGCCTCAGTGAGAATCTACAATGTAAATAGTCATGAAAATAAAAAGGAAACACATTGAATGAGAAGGTGTGTCCAAACTTTTGGCCTGCACTGTAATTCTCAATGTCAGTCCTTAGTGGGCCTTTACATAAAGTTCAACAATACATGGTTAAAATAAACATAATGATACAGTTTGACACAATAACAACGAAGCAGACAGTCAGTGGTCACATGCTTGACCTCTGATTAAAGAGTTTTAAGTTTGTGTTTTGAAAAGGACCCAGTTTGCCTCCTTTCAGTTCAGTGGGTAAACCAATTCCCCGCTTTTGTGCCTTGTACAGAGAAAGCTGATTGTCCAAATGAAGTACTACTATTTCGGGATCTGGCAGTTCCCGTTTTGAGCTCCTCTAGTCCTTGAACCCACAGCACTGAGAGCACCTATGCACTCACTCCAGACCTGTGGGGGCTTGCTGATTTAAACATTTATGCATCAGCTTCAACAAAGAAAATGTAATGAAATTACAGTACAGGCCAAAAGTTTGGACACACCTTCTCATTCAATGTGTTTCCTTTTTATTTTCATGACTATTTACATTGTAGATTCTCACTGAAGGCATCAAAACTATGAATGAACACATATGGAATTATGTACTGAAAAGTGTGAAATAACTGAAAACATGTCTTATATTTTAGATTCTTCAAAGTAGCCACCCTTTGCTTTTTTTTGATAACTCTGCAAACCCTTGGTGTTCTCTCAATGAGCTTCATGAGGTAGTCACCTGAAATGGTTTTACCTTCACAGGTGTGCTTTGTCAGGGTTCATTAGTGGAAGTTTTTCCCTTATTAATAAAAAAGCAAAGGGTGGCGACTTTGTTTTAATTAAAACATGTATTTATTGTCTCAACCTTAACTGAAAAATGAAGGTGCAAACTGTCCCTCAGCTGATAATCTTTACTGTTATTAATAAATAAATATGCAGTTAACTGAAAAGGTGGCAAAAAAAAAAAAGGGGGAACACATAAGGTTATTTTGTATATTTCAATAAGTTTTTATCCTTTAAAAACATTCTTTCCTTTAACACGTTACAAAAACCTTGTTTTTTGACATTTATCTAATTAAATATTCATGTTTTCACTGCTGCAGACACGGACAGAGTAAAACAATTGTTCGTTTCCAGCTCGTGAGACAATTACGTCATCTTTTGTCTTGAAACAAAAGGGTGCACTCGTTTACATAACCACGTTTAACCGGCAATGAGTTTTCCTTCTGGGCGGGCGGAGTTTGACGCGGTGAAACACCGGTGTTACAAAGAATTCTGTTACTCTTTACATCCTGTGATCTGATCCGTAGTTTACATATTTTTTTTAACCACTATTTAAATTATAGGCTACTTATTATAGTATTTAGAAAAGGTCGTTAGTACACCAAACTATCACGTCTGTCTCGTAACGTGTCAGATTTGGTGAGTTTCTTTCTTTACGTAGAGTCACAGAATTTAAGGGTTCACAGTTTTCTCCGTTACACCTGTTCGGGTTCCAACTGTCCGTAAATATAATCACCAAACCGTTAAAAACAGACTAATTCAACGGTTAACATTCCTCCACCGAAGCACCGAAAACTCTTCTTTGATTTATTCCGGTAACGTTGTTTAAAAGTAAAGTTAAGGTAAACGTTGCCTTCGTTAACGTTCAGGTTAACGTAACTTACGCTAACGTTAGCTAAAACTCAACGTAAGTTACGTTAACGTTAGCTAAAGGCTAAAACCATATATATCTATGAGCTAAAACTTAACGTAGGTTACGTTAACGTTAGCTACAACTTAACGTAAGTTACGTTAACGTTAGCTAAGGCTAAAACCATATATATATATATATATATGAGCTAAAACTTAACGTAAGTTACGTTAATGTTAGCTAAAACTTAACGTATGTTACGTTAACGTTAGCTAAAACTTAACGTATGTTACGTTAACGTTAGCTAAAACCATTTATCTATGAGCTAAAACTTAACGTAGGTTACGTTAACGTTAGCTAAAACTTAACGTATGTTACGTTAACGTTAGCTAACGTTTACGTTAGCTGTTTAGCCGGGTACTAATATAGCTAAACCTCGACTAACTGATTAACTGTGAAGGTAATATGAATTATTATTATTTTTATTCAATTCACAGGGACGTTGTTCTCTGTTTTCCGTGGTTCTAAACCGTCTCTGTCCATGTTTATTACCTATTTCCGATTATTTTTACTTGTACATTGACAACATTTGTACTGAATGTACTAAGTATGCCCTACGATAGTTTCGTATGTTGCTGTTTAAACATGGTACCCGCTTAAATAAGAAAAAAAAAAAATCTTATTTCTGTCGACCAGCCGGGCGGGCGGGGACTATCTTGCTTGTTCCTGCCGCCGAGAAGCAACGCTAACACGGGTACGTTTGATTCAGGACCCGCTGAGCACCGGAGGAGAACAGATCCAGTTTCAGTAAAATAATATTATTAAAAATATATAATATATTATTTTTTACAGTCTGTGATTCAGATCCAGTTTGCTGGTTAGAGAAGCTAACAATAGCACTTTTCTAAAGTAATAACATTATTTCTCCCTACATCACATATTGACCAGTAAATATAGGCCAATGAAGTAAATAAAATGCCCATAAAATGACAAAGATGTGTCGGTGTGTCAACATTTAGTTGACTTCTGAATGTATTTACGTCAGTTATTACAAACTTATAGAACTTTCCAATGGAATTCCATTGCTAGGCAACAGGCTGGACCTTTGTTAATATATTTTATATATTCTATTTTAGTTATAGTACCTCTTATTAGCCTGTTTATTTCTGTGACTTTATAATTATCTGTATTCATGTTGTTCTACAGCAGCAACAACAACAACAACCAAAAATACTTTTATCTGATCACTAACTCTTCCGTGTGACGGTATTCTCTGTAACACCTCCGGGTCGTGTGTGTGCGCGTGTGCGTGTGTGCGTGTGTGTGTGTGTGTGTGTGTGTGTGTGTGTGTGTGTGTGTGCGTGCGTGTGTGTGTGTGTGTGTGTGTGTGTGTGTGTGTGTGTGTGTGTGTGTGTGTGTGTGTGTGTGTGTGTGTGTGTGTTATTAAATGTGCTCTGGCCCTTTAAATGCCTCGTGTTGTTACAGGAAGTGTGAGGGGTGTTTCCAGCTGATCTGCACAACAGAAGGAGCCGAGTCTCCCCTCTCAGCAGCCCGACCTACCTGCTACTTTCTGCGGCCACAACACACCACAGCACAGCACACCGGTACCGGCTGGAGCTGTAGCTGTGCAGGATCTTCATCCGGATTACTTTAAAGGAAAAACCGGGGGGGGGATCCTCGGTTAGCTGCCGGTGCAGTCGGTAGCTGTTAGCTCCGGACTGTCATGATCCCTGCAGCGCGGAGATGGCGTCCTTCCCCGGATTGTGCAAGGCTGTCGGGCCAGCCGAAGAGGAGAACGGAGAGCTGGACGGTTCTCTGCAGCAGATGCTGAAGGCCATCGCCGACGAGAGGAACCGACTCAACATCCGACAGGAGGTCAGCGGAATCGGTGAGCTGATCGGCCCCTTATTTGTTCACCGTGGCCCGGTGTTCCCTCCCTGGAGGTGTATACACACTGTTACAGGCATCTCAGTTAACATAAATCCATCTAATTTATGATTTAATAACTTATTTATGTATTCACAGTGGACAGGTGTTCCCTGCAGGTTTATACACACCGCTGTAGTCATCTCAGTGAACATAACACCATCTATTTTATGATTTAATAACTTATTTATTTGGTGTTCCCTGCAGGTTTATACACACTGATACAGGCATCTCAGTGAACATACCGCCATCGAATTTATGATTTAATAACTTTATTTCTATAGCACCTTTTTAAAAACAACAAAGTGATTTGACAGGGGAACAAAGGCACACTCAAATCAATACACATGATTGTAATAGAATGGGACTCCTTTTTTTTTTTTAAAAGGGCAGAAAGATGACAAATGATTAAATAAATGAAATGAATCAGAATGAGAAGGAGGAGTTTATTGCCACAGTAGTTCCAGTAGTTTTCCAGTAACAAAAACGGAAACAAATATAGCCTACAGTATACACCCATCCATAAGCCGACAGAATATCTGTTTAACATTATGTTATGTTATGTTTGAACATGACAACATCTAATTTATGATGTTTTATAACTTTATTTGTACGGCACCTTTTTAAAGTGATTTGACAGAAACAAAAGCACATACAAAGCAATACACATACGTGCACTTTTATTGTAGTGGAAATAGAAGACGGGACACTCTTTTAAAAGGCAAAAAACAGACAAATTAATCAATAAAATGAACAGGTGATACGGTAAAGAGACGATAAAAAAAGTATCTTAAAGGCCCAGTGTGTAATGTGTTTAGTTGTCCATTACCAAAATCTGTGTTGCCCGTTCACAAACTTACACATGCATCATAAACAGGATGATAAAATAAAAAATCCACATGAATAATATGGACAAAAGAAAAGATACTAAATCAAAAATCCCCATGATTGTACTATAAGGGATGTATAAGCATGAGAGGCTTGCAGTGACAGGGCAGAGACTGTGTGTGTGTGTGTGTGTGTGTGTGTGTGTGTGTGTGTGTGTGTGTGTGTGTGTGTGTGTGTGTGTGTGTGTGTGTGTGTGTGTGTGTGTGTGTGTTAAGGTGCTCTATGAGAGTGTGTGAGTCATGGTGTTATAGTGCAAATAAGTCCAATAGTGCCAGGATAAAGTCTAGAGACCAGCATTAAATATGGACAATATAAGAGAATAATGTAGACATAGGAATATAAAAACTATATAGCAGTGCAAGGATAAAGTTTAAAAAAAAAAGACAGCATTAAATATGGGCATTAAAAACATTAATTAGGTAGCCGGGTTGGCTCAGCGGGTAGAGCAGGCGCACATATATTTAGAGTTTTATGCTTCGATGCAGAGGTCTAGGGTTGGACTCCGACCTGTGAGGATTTCCTGCAGGTCTTTTCTCTGTCTGTCTGTCTGTGTCTCTCTCTTCTCTCTCTCTCTCTCTCTCTCTCTCTCTCTCTCTCTCTCTCTCTCTCTCTCTCTCTCTCTCTCTCTCTCTCTCTCTCTCTCTCTCTCTCCCTCCCCTTTCTTACCTGCCCTGTCCATCTGTCCATTAAAGGCAGAAAAAGCCCAAAAAAATAATCTTCAAAAAAGACATTCCTTAAAGAGAATATATGAAGCAGCTCAAATAGAATACGAAAGATATGAAATACGAGAATAGTGCTACGTTTCCACGTGGCCGATTATTTTCATAAATGGACATTTCAACCTCTCTGTTTTCAAAAAATAACATTGTGCACAGCTGTCAGTTTTCAGAAAAGTGTTCGTTTACACGAACGCGTATATATGTAACGAGTCAAGAGCACGCCCACCTGTAGGGTGGTGTAAACGGAAGCTCAAGCCCACGTTAGCCAATCAGAATCCAGAAAATAGCAACAACAGCAACCAATCACTTTCCTTCTCTTCCTCTCTCGGCTGCCTGAACCTCCGTTTGTCTCAGTTTACGAAAGCGAAACGGGTTTAAAAATCTCCACTCTGGGCCGGAGGAGAATTCTCCGGTTTGCATGTAAACAGGGGACATGTCTCCGTTTGTAAAAATAACCATGGACGTGTAAACAGGGTCTGAAAGATGCGGTGTAAGAACAGAGGCAGTATCCAAAAGAAACGTCTTTCAGAGGGGCCAAAGTGGGGCTCCAGCCTTCCCAGGTTCACTTTGTATGTACTTGACTGGAATGTGTGGTAAACCAACTGATCAATTGTTTGGAAATGTGCACAGTTAGAGGTCGATAACTGGGGTTTCCCTACCGTGATCAGGCTTAGGCGCAGCACCCAAGACCTTTTGGGTAAATAAACCCTCAATTTATCCATTTACATGTGAAAATATGCTGGCTCTAATACATGCTAAAATAACCGGTCCACTAGTCTAATCTATCTGACAACATTATGGAAAGGATCCCTACAGAGAGAGACCTTTTTAGTTAAAGAGTAAGACCCACCAGACTCCATGTAAATAATCAGGACTTTTAGCATGTATAGAGCCAGCATATTTCCACCAGACTCCATGTAAATACTCAGGACTTTTAGCGTGTATAGAGCCAGCATATTTCCACCAGACTCCATGTAAATACTCAGGACTTTTAGCGTGTATAGAGCCAGCATATCTCCACCAGACTCCATGTAAATAATCAGGACTTTTAGCGTGTATAGAGCCAGCATATTTCCACCAGACTCCATGTAAATAATCAGGACTTTTAGCGTGTATAGAGCCAGCATATCTCCACCAGACTCCATGTAAATAATCAGGACTTTTAGCGTGTATAGAGCCAGTATATCTCCACATGTAAATGGGTGAATTAAGGGTTTATTTCAACCAAACCAGAGTGGTGATTGTTGGAACAGTGGAAAAATGAACGCAAGCGGCTTTTGATAGTTTTATTTAGTTTCTGTCCACTTTGAATGGAAGTGGGTTTTTACGATTTAAAAGTCCTGATTATTTATATGGAGTATGGTGGAGCTATGGGAGTGAGATCGGGCTGTTTCATGTTAAACTAAAAGGATCTTACTCTTTAACTAAAAGCTCTATCTCTGTAGGGATCCATCCCATAATGTTGTCAGACACTTACAATAATAATCAGTCTGTCAGCGGCAACAACAGAACTTTTAGTGGACTCTAACTGATGCTGAACATTTTTCTTATAGGGTTACACTGCAGCTTGTTTCGGTCAAGCTTAATACTGGACCAATGTCACTGATTGTTGTCTCCATCAGTCACTTAGACACAGAAACATGGGAAACTAGAGTCCAGCTCGAAAAACAAAGTGACCCTTTTTAAAGGCATTATTCCCCGGCCTTATTATTATTATTATTATTATTATTATTATTATTATTATTAATAATAAAGACGATCCAGCTGATAGAAAGCGTTATCTGTGACTACACAGTGTGGATGTGGTTTTGTTATGATGGAGAAATCAATGGAGCTCTGTTTTACAACCCATGACTGCATCTGTGTGTGTGTGTGTGTGTGTGTGTGTGTGTGTGTGTGTGTGTGTGTGTGTGTGTTTTTTTGTGTGTGTGTGTGTGTGTGTGTGTGTGTGTGTGTGTGTGTGTGTGTGTGTGTGTGTGTGTGTGTGTGTGTGTGTGTGTGTGTGTGTGTGTGTGTGTGTGTGTGTGTGTGTGTGTGTGTGTGTGTGTGTGTGTGTGTGTGTGTGTGTGTGTGTGTGTGTCACAGCGCGTGTGTGTGCGCCTATGACATCATCAATAGCCACTGCTAATGCTTGCTCTTCAGGGAATTACTGTAATTGTTGGGGTTTTGGTATTTATAGAGTGTGGTCTAGACCTACTCTATCTGTAAAGTGTCTCGAGATAACTCTGTTATGATTTGATACTATAAATAAAATTGAATTGAATTGAATCACAGCGTGTGCGTAGCAGCATCTGTAGCAGCAGTATATGCAGTACCATGTGTAGTATATGTAGTAGTACCATCTGTACGTACGTCCAGTTCCTCCGTTGTGAATATTTTTGTATTTATAGCACCGTGAACTAAACATCTTTTGGGGTTTTAAACTGTTGGTCGGATAAAGCAATCAAAAAGTAATCTGAAGATCTATATTCTTAAACTCTTGCACCTGTTTCTGTTTTTATTTAACATTTTATAGGCTAAATATTCAGTTAATTCATATAAAAAATAACCAACAAGCCCTGAATGTCACTTTAACCCTCTTGTTGTCCTGGGGACATATTTGACCCATTTTTAAAAGTAGAAAATGACATGCCTATAGAAATAGAAATTTGGGTTTTCTTTCAACCAAAATGTCAAAATAATTAACGTGGCTGGTTTCATACAACGCTCCTCACTGGTAAAATAAATGATCAGTTCACTACTTTTATTGAATTTGGCTGTTTTTATTCAGTTTTATAGCATTTGAAAAAAAAGAAAAATCACAAAAGAAGGTGGGAAAAAAGTGAGAATATGTCAAAAAAGCGCCAAAAACTTTGGAAAAAGTGTCAAAACAAACTTCAAAAATCAACTACATTGGGGGAAAAAGTGACAGGTGTCCAAAAAGAACATCAAAAATGTTGACCCAGATAACAGAAAATTGCAGGGTCGACAGGAAGACAACACACGACTGGCCAGTTCAATTATTGATTTATTTTAAATAATGTGCTGCTAAGTGAATCGCTTGATGCCAAATTCAGCAGAAAATCCCATATTTTTCCACCCAAAACGGGACATTTTGTGTCCCAACAGCAGAAGCACACTATCCCGGGAGATGAGCTTGTTTTGACGGAGCGTCCTGTTATCTCCTAGCCTGACCAGCCAGCCCCACATCTGGATGTTGATGTCTGGGAGCTCCCCATTGGTCTGGGCTCAATCCGAGGGGGCGGGACAAACGGTTGTCTTTCAAATTCCCCTCTGCACCAATAGGATAGCGCTCCAACCAATCAGAGCAACGCTAGTTGATAGATTAAACTTTAAACTCTGAACACATCTTTCCTTTTTTAAGAATGACTTCAGAGCCGTTCTTTGTTCTTTTCTCAAAGAAAAGCTGAACTCCAAGTCTTCAGAAGACCTCTGTTCACCAGCAGCAGCAGCAGCCATAAGCCCCGCCCACCAGACTCTATACACGATGTGATTGGCCTGACCAAAATTTGTTTTTTCCAGCTCGCAAGCCAACGGAGAGTGCCTAGACCCCCCCTGGATGCAAAATAAATTTGCTGCCACTAAGGTGGTCTAGATTTCTAGGCTACTTCTCTCCCAGTTGCGTTTGTCTTGTCTTCCCATTGAGCAACTTTTTATTTTTATTTTTCTGGGTCAAAATGTACTTTTTTTTTTTTTTTGTCTTTTTCGACACTTCTGTCGAAAGTTTTTTTTTAATTTATTTTTTTTTTGTCACTTCTTACTGATGTTTTTGTCACATTTTTCCAGCGTTTTTTCCCACACGTTTTTTGAAGCTATTTTTCCGACATTTTTGTCACTCTTTTCAACGTTCTTTTATCATTTTATTTCTTTCTCCAAATGCTATAAAATTAAATAAAACACCCAAATTCAATGAAAGTAGCGAGCTGATCATTTACCGTATTTTACTTGTGAAGAGTAATGGTTGTACGGAACCATTCACGTTATTTTTTTTTGACTATTTGGTTGAAAGAAACCCCAAATTTCTGATATAGAAAAATTTAGAATATGGGTCAAATTTCTCCGATGTGAATATTTTCTGTATTTATAGCAGCGTGAACTAAATTTCTTTGGGTTTTAAACAAGACCTGTTGGACATGTTTCTGTATTTATTTGACATTTTATAGACTATAAATATTCAGTTAATTCATATAAAAAAAATAACTAGCTGTCTGCTCATTAGAGGTGTGAATCTTCACTGATCTCCAGATTCCATTACGATTATCATGTCAGCGATTCGATATCTCGATGCATCACGATGCGTCAAATCCATTTTTCTATTAAAGCCATGTAGGATATTTAATTCATAGCTTTTCAAGCTTCAAAAACCAAACATTCTGCAGTGCTCTAATACTAAATAACTTGGATACATAAAACTATACAGCACTGAGCACATGGCACTTCCTGAATGTGCAAAAACATACCAGAATATGTTAACAGAAATGCTGTTAGGCCTACATTACATTATAAACAGAAATAATCGATTATGAGCCGGCCGATTATCGATGCAGCATCGTCCATGTCCACGAGTCCATGCATCCATTATTTGATTAATTTCAACACCTCTACTGCTCAAATAACTCTTTGTCACTATTGGCCGACTGGCCAGTTTGAAATAACAGTTTTTCAGTTATATATTTTTTAAAATAATGTGCTACTAAGTGAATAACTTCAATGCTAAATTTAGCAGAAAATCCTGTCTTCCCACCCCCACCCCCAAAACAGGGCCTTTTTGTGTCCCGGGAGCAGAATCGGACTGTTATCTCCCAGATGTGTTTTGGTGTTTCTCTATTCAGAGTCAGTGGTCTGTGTCCTTGGACAGTCCTCTGCTGACTGAGAGTCTCTTACTTACTGAGTGACTCAGGACTTTACTCCACATTAAAGGCTATGGTGCGTTCTTTTTGTCCACCGAAGTCGATCTACGAGTCGTTTTCCGGAGTTAAGAACCGGAAGTTGCATAAAGAACGCCCCCGAGGTCGTATTTAAGACTCGTCAAGTCGTCTGAACTCAGAGGACCCCGAGCTCACTTTCAAAGATGGTTGGCAACGTATCACGTAAAACATTGTGGTTAATTTAAACTACCTATAGGCATGTCACTACAGTCTTATTAGGAGTTAAACATATGGCTGTTTACTGCTACCTATAGGCATGTCTCTACAGTCTTATTAGGAGTTAAACATGGCGCTGTATACACTGCTACCTATAGGCATGTCTCTACAGTCTTATTAGGAGTTAAACATGGCGCTGTATACTGCTACCTATAGGCATGTCTCTGCAGTCTTATTAGGAGTTAAACATAGCGCTGTATACTGCTACCTATAGGCATGTCTCTACAGTCTTATTAGGAGTTAAACATAGGGCTGTACTACTGCTACCTATAGGCATGTCTCTACGGTCTTATTAGGAGTTAAACATAGCGCTGTATACTGCTACCTATAGGCATGTCACTACAGTCTTATTAGGAGTTAAACATAGGCTGTTTACGCTACCTATAGGCATGTCTCTACAGTCTTATTAGGAGTTAAACATGCGCTGTATACTGCTACCTATAGGCATGTCCCTACAGTCTTATTAGGAGTTAAACATAGCGCTGTATACTGCTACCTATAGGCATGTCTCTACAGTCTTATATTGGAGTTAAACATAGGCGCTGTATACTGCTACCTATAGGCATGTCTCTACGGTCTTATTAGGAGTTAAACATAGCGCTGTATACTGCTACCTATAGGCATGTCTCTACAGTCTTATTAGGAGTTAAAGCAGCGCTGTATACTGCTACCTATAGGCATGTCTCTACGGTCTTATTAGGAGTTAAACATACGCTGTATACTGCCACCTATAGGCATGTCTCTACAGTCTTATTAGGAGTTAAACATTAGCTGTATACTGCTACCTATAGGCATGTCTCTACAGTCTTATTAGGAGTTAAACATTGCGCTGTATACTGCTACCTATAGGCATGTCTCTACAGTCTTATTAGGAGTTAAACATAGCGCTGTATACTGCTACCTATAGGCATGTCACTACAGTCTTATTAGGAGTTAAACATAGCGCTGTTTACTGCTACCTATAGGCATGTCTCTACAGTCTTATTAGGAGTTAAACATAGCGCTGTATACTGCTACCTATAGGCATGTCCCTACAGTCTTATTAGGAGTTAAACATAGCGCTGTCTACTGCTACCTATAGACATGTCTCTACAGTCTTATTAGGAGTTAAACATAGCGCTGTATACTGCTACCTATAGGCATGTCTCTACAGTCTTATTAGGAGTTAAACATAGCGCTGTATACTGCTACCTATAGGCATGTCTCTACAGTCTTATTAGGAGTTAAACATAGCGCTGTATACTGCTACCTATAGGCACGTCTCTACAGTCTTATTAGGAGTTAAATACCGCCTCATTAGTTATTTTGTAGCTTGTGTAGCTGAAATTGGCTAGAGACGCTCGTTTGCTATATGACAACAATGGCCGAGTCTTGAGCAGAAAGCAGAGCAGTAGCCTACACGCGGTTATTCGTTTTTCGACACGGATGTGATGTCACACTCGAGCTACTAGTCACGATTACAAGACAAAAAGAACGCACCACTAGTTCAGCTTTTTTTGTAGTTTCGGTAGCACTAATAACCAGGGATGCACCGACCCAGGATTGGGCTTTGGATTCGTCTGAATATTTGGGCTTTTTGACGGTGGTTCTGGTTTCTGCTGAACCTTAGAATTTTTTCCCAGCGAACCGAACCCTACGCTGTCACTCGGCGCGCTGCGCTGGTCGCCGTAGTGACGGCGCCGTTGGTTACGGGAAGGTGTTTACGTAGGTGGAGCGTTCAATGCAGCAGGCTGTGAGGAAGTGGACATGGATCTGGTGAGCAGAACAAGTTGTTGTTTGGCAGAAGTTTCAGTCAAAAGAAGACCATTCAAGTCCAGCTACATGTTCAATCTGGTCACTGCTGATTGGTCTGGTGGTGGCGAGGACCCTAAACTATACACAACATGGCCGCTGTTACAACATCTGGTCTGAAACATCTGAAAGAATACGAGTTGTGCACGAAGGAATCTCCAGACAGCAGCCAGAATGCAGCAACTTCAGGTACGGCAAAGGAAGGACAGTCCCTGTTTACTTCATTCATGTGTTTACTGGGTTCATGGACTGAGGATGGGAGGAGGAGTCAGCACAATCTCAACCAGGGGGTTCAGGATTCAGCCGAAAACCCAAAAATCTGGATTGGGTGCATCCCTAAAAATACCACTGTACGTATCTTCGGTTTAGTGATTTCACTGTCTCCCATTCCCAGCTTTTATTTTGGGGGGGGGGGGGGGGTTGGGGGGGCCACCAGCGGGGTTGTGTTGTGGGGGGGGGGTGTTATTTTTTTGTTTTTTTTTTTTTTAAAAAATTTTTTTTTTTTATAAAAAAAAAAATTTTTTTTTTTTTTTTTTATAATAAAACAAAAATACAAATCAAATTTTTTTGAGAAAAACAAATGTGATTTTTTTTGAGAAAAACAAATCACATTCTTTTGAGAAAAACAAATCAAATTTTTTTGAGGAAAAAGTTGAATATTTTGAGAAAATGTCGAATATTAGACGGAAAACAGTAACTGTGAACTATAACGTCTACTTGTGCTACATTTTGGGGGGGTTAAAGAACACCACAGTGAAACTCCCATACATACAACCCTGCAGAGAATTGCTTTTGTTGGTCTGAACGTTCCCTCTGAGTCCCGATCATCTTAATGTATTATTTAGTTTTCATATTCCACGCATGGATCCCTGTCGGGTTCACTAACTATTTCCATTCTGGTTAAGGGATTATTAACAGCATTTAGACCCATGTGAACACATTCGTATTTGTTAAATAAACAGACTGTTCAATGTAAACAGATGGGAGACGTCCCGCTGGGGCGTCCTTCTGTCGTTACACCAACACACACACATGTGCTTCTCATTAGCCCTCAGGATGAGTAAAGTATCTATCTATCTATCTATCTATCTATCTATCTATCGGTCTATCTATCTATCTATCTATCTATCTATCTATCTATCTATCTATCTATCTCAATCTCACTGTCTCTATCTCTCCATCTATCTATCGGTCTATCTGTCTATCTATCTATCTATCTATCTATCTATCTATCTATCGGTCTATCTATCTATCTATCTATCTATCTATCTATCTATCTATCTATCTCTCTACCTCTCTATCTATCTATCTATCTATCTATCTATCTATCTATCTATCTATCTATCTCTCTATCTATCTCTCTATCTCTCTACCTCTCTATCTATCTATCTATCTATCTATCTATCTCAATCTCACTGTCTCTATCTCTCCATCTATCTATCGGTCTATCTCTCTATCTCAATCTCACTGTCTCTATCTATCTATCTATCTATCTATCGGTCTATCGGTCTATCTCTCTATCTCTCAATCTCACTGTCTCTATCTCTCCATCTATCTATCTATCTATCTATCTATCTATCTATCTATCTATCGGTCTATCTCTCTATCTCTCAATCTCACTGTCTCTATCTATCTATCTATCTATCTTTCTATATATCTATCTATCTATCTATCTATCTATCTATCTATCTCAATCTCACTGTCTCTATCTCTCCATCTATCTATCTATCTATCTATCTATCGGTCTATCTCTCTATCTCAATCTCACTGTCTCTATCTATCTATCTATCTATCTATCTATCTATCTATCTATCTATCTCTCACTGTCTATCTCTCACGGTCTATGTATGTATCTGTCTGTCTATCTCTCAGGACGGCAAAATAGGCTACAGAATATTTCGTTCTGTTGACAGGTGCAATATTTGAAAATTGATAATTATTTATTATTATTATTATTATTATTATTTATTTTTTTTTAATGACATTTATGTCAAAACCTCGAGACTTTCAAACATCAAAATGTCATTTATTTAATTTATTTGTGTCTAAATGACATATAAACATCTTTTCCTGTTCTATTTTGTCTGGAAACTCTTCCAACACGCTGGCGTGTCGCGTGAAAAATAGGCCTCGCTCCTATTTCTAGCGTGCACGCGTTTTGCGGCGACGAAAACGCGTGTGCACGCTCTAACCTGTTACCATGGGATCCCAAATATAAACGGACACGCCACGCAGCCAGTGTGCAGGCTCTAACCCAGGGGGGTCAAACTCAGCTTCCCTAAGGGCCACCGTGGAAAAGGAGCACCACATCCAGGGCCAGACATGTGGAGTTTATCGAAAAAGTCAAATATCTTTTGACTGTATTATTGCAGGTCTCATATAGTCGACAAAAATGTAGAAGAAAATGCCCAAAAACTTTAGGAATAAATGTAGAAAAAAAACAGCAAAAATGCTGAAAAAGGCCCAAACATTTTGTAAAAAGTGACAAAAACTAGACGCGCCCAAATGCATTGTGAATCTAAATTGATAAGGGAGCCGGATAAAACATTTGCAAGAGGCCAGATTTGGGCCTTAGAGTTTAGAGTACCATTCCAGGTATACAAACAATAAAAAAACTATATTATTAATACTTTAAACATATATAATAAAAACAAATATACAGTAATAATATATAAAATATGAAATGTACAGCGTTAATGTGCAAAAAAAGAGAAATGATTGTCTTTGTTGAGATTTTAGTGTGATTAAAAAGAGAAATGATTGTCTATGTTGAGATGATTTTAGTGCGATAAAAAGAGAAATGATTGTCCATGTTTGAGATGATTTCAGAGAGGGGGTGTGTGACTCTCTGAGGGAGGTGTTGTAGAGTTTAATGACCACAGGCAGGAAGGATCTCCTGTGGTGCTCTGTGGTGCCTCTGGGTGAGAGGAGTCTTCTGCAGAAGGTGCTCCTCTGCTGGGCCAGTGTGTCGTAGGGAGGGGGGGGGACATTATCCAAGATAACATGGGAGCCGAAATAAAACACGCACACGCAGCTGACACGCCCACGCCACGCAGGAGGTCTTAGAGTTCCTCATGGGGGGGCGGCAGAAACTACTCACTATATGTAGAAACTGATGTAGACACAGTAGTCTGTTTTCTGTACATCAGGGGGGTCAAACTCATTTTCCCAGAGGGCCACACTGGAAAGAGAGAATCCCACCGAGGGGTCAGACATGGAGAGTTTACTGACCTGCTTTTGTTACTGCAGGTCACTTTTTTTTAAAAACATTTTGGTAGCTTTTTTTTTTTGTGGCTTTCTCAGACATTTGTCACCATTTGTTGCTTTTCCCGTCATTTTTGTTACGCTTTTTGTCACATTTTTGTTGACATGAAGTCCTAAAAAAAAAAAAAAAACGAAGCGCTTTGAGTGTCTATGATAAAGCGCTATATAAATGTAATAAAATAAATAAATAAAAGTCATCAAAAGAGTTCCTAAGCCATCGTAGAATTTAGCATTTAGTTTCTCAGCCTGAAATATGAAAACTCTCTCTCTCTGCTTCTTCTCGGGGAATTTCTGATTCTCAGAGTCGGCAAATCTGCCCAAATTCTGCTTTGAATGTCAGGTAACTACAGTTTAAAAAACACTGTCCTGTGTTTTTTGTTTTTAGTCGTGTAATCGTTTGTGTCTGTCGGTGAGTCACGCTCGGCTAATTTTACCGTACAGAAACCCAGCGCTCGGTGTCGCCGTGCAGATCTCGACCTGCTGCGGTCGATCAAACCTGCCGCACGCTGATGTCAGAGTATTTACAGCCGGAGTTTCACCGCGGTGGGTTGGGAGGAAATTAAAGCTGAATCACTGATCTTCATCTCTGCGTCTCGTCTGAATGAACTCTGCCTCCAAAGATCTAACTGAGCCCGCGCGTTACACATTACATTTCATATTATATATATATATATATATATATATATACACACACACAGAGTGCAGGCCAAAAGTTTGGACACACCTTCTCATTCAATGCGTTTCCTTTTTATTTCCATGACTATTTACATTGTAGATTCTCACTGAAGGCATCAAAACTATGAATGAACACATATGGAATTATGTACTTAACAACAAAGTGTGAAATAACTGAAAACATGTCTTATATTTTAGATTCTTCAAAGTAGCCACCTTTTGCTTTTTTTGATAACTCTGCAAACCCTTGGTGTTCTCTCAATGAGCTTCATGAGGTAGTCACCTGAAATGGTTTTACCTTCACAGGTGTGCTTTGTCAGGGTTCATTAGTGGAAGTTTTTCCCTTATTAATAAAAAAGCAAAGGGCTACCTGGAAGAATCTAAAATATAAGACATGTTTTCAGTTATTTCACACTTTTTGTTAAGTACAAATCCCATATGTGTTCATTCATAGTTTTGATGCCTTCAGTGAGACTAGAATGTAAATAGTCATGAAAATAAAAAGGAAACACATTGAATGAGAAGGTGGGTCCAAACTTTGTGTCTGTGTGTGTGTGTGTGTGTGTGTGTTTTTGTGTGTGTGTGTGTGTGTGTGTGTGTGTGTGTGTGTGTGTGTGTGTGTGTGTGTGTGTGTGTGTGTGTGTGTGTGTGTGTATATACACACACACACACACACACACACACACACAATATTATATTAGTGGTGGAAGAAGTATTCAGATCCTTTTACTGCAGTAAAAGTAAAGTCCTACATTGAGAATGTTACTTTAGTAAAAGTCTGTTAAGTAGAAAGTGGCATGAAAAGAAAAGACTAAAGCTGTAACAGATGAATGTAGCGGAGTAACTAAAGTAACTAGTAACTAAAGCTGTAACAGATGAATGTAGTGGAGTAACTAAAGTAACTAGTAACTAAAGCCGTAACAGATGAATGTAGAGGAGTAACTAAAGTAACTAGTAACTAAAGCTGGAACAGATGAATGTAGTGGAGTAACTAAAGTAACTAGTAACTAAAGCCGTAACAGATGAATGTAGAGGAGTAACTAAAGTAACTAGTAACTAAAGCTGTAACAGATGAATGTAGAGGAGTAACTAAAGTAACTAGTAACTAAAGCTGTAACAGATGAATGTAGAGGAGTAACTAAAGTAACTAGTAACTAAAGCTGTAACAGATGAATGTAGCGGAGTAACTAAAGTAACTAGCTTTAGTTACTAGTAACTAAAGTAACTAGTAACTAAAGCTGTAACAGATGAATGTAGTGGAGTAACTAAAGTAACTAGTAACTAAAGCTGTAACAGATGAATGTAGTGGAGTAACTAAAGTAACTAGTAACTGGCGAGACGCAGCACAGCACCACACTTTTGGAGCGAGGAGGAAACCAGGTTCTTCATCAGTGTGGTGAAAACCATGAATATAATGTCTTCTGTTGACGGCAGAAAGTACCGAGATAGTGAGATTTATAAGAAGGGGACCGAAAAGTTAGGCGAAGCAGAGTTAGTCCGGACGCCAGACGCTAACCGTGCGTCGCCGTTTACTTCGGGATATCGCCGATTGATTACAAATTCCACGTATACAGGAGTACAGTATACGGTATACAGTAACTCTCTCTGCTCACCATGCAGACGGGTTATTACGAATGTTTCAGAAACCCGAATAGTGACCTTAACCCGACCAGAACCTACCATAATGTTTCTCTGTTTGTCTGTATGCCAGATTAAGTGTCTTGTCTCGTTGATACGACTGGTAGGCTAAAAACAGAATTGCCCTACGGGGATAAATTAAGTTGTTTTGAATTTGAATTTGAATAACCCGAAAATTGACAGCTTGTAAACGTAGTCAGTGTTTACTTTTTGGCCCGTGGCCTTTCATCCAGATACATTTTTGGCCCTTCATATGAAAGAATTTGGGCCCCTCTGGTCTACGCTGTTATAGAGCAGGCGTACACATACACAGCCCTGGGCGTGTTGTCGCGAGAAGAAAGATTCGGTTGAGTTTAGTACACGCGGGACCCGATTCTCCCGGTCTCCTGGGTGAAAGTCCTGTGTTTGACCCAGTCAGCGTCCACTAAAAGTTCTGTTGTTGCCGCTGACAGACTCAGATTAATATTCTAAGTGTCTGACAACATTATGGGAAGGATTTCTAAGGAGGTCGACCTTTCTGTTAAAGAGTAAGATCCTTTTTTTTAACATAAAAACATCCGCGGGATTGCGTTTGCTAAACTCCACCAGACTCCATGTAAATAAACAGTGATTTTAGCATCGTAAAATACACTTAATTCAGAGTCGACAGAATCAAAATTTAAACTATATAAAGCCGTTTTGGGTCGTCTCTCCACTTTTGCAACCATCGCAACTCTAGTTTTGGTTGAAATAAACACATAGTTCACAGATTTACATGTGAAAATATGTTGGCTCTATACACGCTAAAAGTCCTGTTTTTTTAAATGGAGTCTGGTGGGTTTAGCGCTAGCGACTTCAGAGCTGTTTCTGGTTAAACAGAAAGGTCTCAAAGATGTTTTTAAAAGTCTATCTCTGTAGGGATCCTTTCCATAATGTTGTCAGACACTTAGAATAATAATCTGAGTCTGTCAGGGGCAAATAAAGCACTTTTAGTGGACCAAATTGACGATGCACATTTGCCCTATAGGGTTACATTGCAGTCCGGTCTGTGGCTGCCAGTTACACGATCAAAGATTTAGCATTTTGGATTTTTGGAGCAACATGTTAGACAGCGCTTTCCTCCACAATCTTCAAAACCTATGAGGAAATGTGAGCTTTAATTTCAGTGTATGTTTCAGTCTTTATTTATAATATTAACAGACACTTAACACATGAAAGTGGACTCAAAACCTTTAACCTAGGTGTCTCGGTCTACACTGTAAGTTCCTGTTCATCCATCCATCCTTTTTAGTTCATCCTTTTATCCAGGTCACTGGAGCATCAGAGAAGTTATATAACGGTCATGAAAGATACAGCAGCCCGAAACGTGGCTCAGGATGTTTCTCCCCCGCTGCCAGCAGCAGAGAGAGACTTTGGGTGATTCAGCTCACTTTCTTCAGACAAGCGGCGAAGCGCCGGGCTTCTTAACACAGTTGATGTGTTCTTAAAATGGGATACGCAGCTATAAATAGAGCACGATCTTTTATAAACGTCTCTGTAGCTGCTGCAGAGCTCTGCTTTGCTCTGGAATAAAGGAAAACTCAGAGACAGACAGACCAAATATGAAACTCCACCAACACCAAAATGACTAGAATGAGAAAGTAGTGCTGGGTTCGACATCGAGTCTTTGGCGCTTTTTCCGACATTTGTTGCCTTGGGACGTTTTTTGTCACTGTTTTTTACATTTTTAATCCATGCAGACATGTCCCGGGACCTCCCGAGGTAGTTGGAGATCTCAACACCCCCCAAACTTACACCCTTGCTGCTTAGTATCATAAATATTTTATTTCTGAACATGCAGCGGATCCTCACAATCTTTGACATTTTTGACCCATGCCTCATGATTCTGTTGGTGTAAACCATTTTACAACCCCACCCCCCAAGTCTAAGGAGTCAACGAACAAAATATGTTTTTATTCTTGAGAAAAATCCCTAAAGCCTCCAGTCATCTTGCCAACAGTCTTTTTGTGATTTGCTATGGGCTATAGCATATAGCAGACCGATCTCCTGAAGTGGCATGTGCAGGACACGGCAATTCAAATGGCATTATTAAATGGCTTTTTAGCGTGTTTTTCCACGTTTTTTGGTGTCCATTGACCTACATTATCTCTAACGTTCATTATTTTATTAATTTTACTTTTTGTTTAACCAGGAAGAGACTCATTGAGATTACAAATCTCTTTTTCAAGAGTGTCCTGGCCAAGACAGGCAGCAGTACAACCACACATACAGTACACGCAAATACAAAATGCACAAAAACACCAAAAACTTAAAACAACTGACACAGCAAATCTTCCAAAGTCAACCACAATCCTAAACACATCAGGCAAAACATCTGCAGCCAGATGTGGCCGCCTCCAAGTCAATCAACATCTTCTTAAAAGCGACCAATGAGAGCAGCTCAGTAAGTTTCATGGATTTCTGTTAGTTGTTCCAGAAAACTGAAAGGCCTTTTTCCCCATAGCTCAGTTCCAACCTTTAGAAAAGATCCTGGGAACCAAGATTGTAAAGTCCTGGTACTATTTCCACTGCTATAGGTCAGAAGGTAGGATGGAAGGAGACCTAAACTAGCCTTGGATATGAAGATATGCCAGTGGTGAAGTCTCTGTGTTGATAGAGAAGGCCATCCAACATGTTCGTCCATTATATTTTCGATATATTTTGAATTGTCATCTGTGTTTTTCTTCTTCACATATAGGCTAAATAAAGGTATTTCCACTGTAAATTGGTGCATAAAGTGTATCCAAATACAGGAAATTAAATCGTTGATGCTCAAAACTTCCCTGGGGGAGGACACCCAGACCCCCCACTATGAAAGTCTGCCTCCCCCAAAGGCAGATACTGGCCAATATACAGAATAGTATACCCACTACAATACATTAGACTACACCACTGCGTAGCGAGTAGAATGAAAGGATGGAAGTCTGGGCCTTTTTAAAGGAAGGGCTTTATAAAGTCAGTGTAAAATACATCTCAACACGATGACCTTTCTTTCTTTTACAGCTTGTCTCGTTTCCACAATTAAATCAAATCCTGAGCAGATCAAACCAAACAAGGTTAATCCTCACGGTCCCACATTTAAATTAACCTTGATTCCATTTCTGCCTGTGAAATTAAATCAAATGCCAATGCGCAGTTTCCTTTTCCATTACAGAGCTTCAGTTATCTTACCTACTCCCAACGTTTACATCTTATTTCCATTCAAGCAAAGTATACGTGAACTAAAATATAAATTCTAGGGCTGTAAAGCTGTTTTTATTCTCTGTGCTCATCACTCTGAGCTGCTGTTAGTCTGATTAAAATAAAGTTCAGTCTGACAAAAGTCCACTAACCCTGACACTGTGCAGATAATCTGGATGAAAGGAATCAGAGTTGGGATGAGGTTTTGGTCTGATGAAAGCCACGTACATTTAAAGGTCCCATGACAAGTTGCTCTTTGGAGGCTTTTATATAGACCTTAGTGGTCCCCTAATACTGTATCTGAAGTCTCTTTTATATAGACCTTAGTGGTCCCCTAATACTGTATCTGAAGTCTCTTTTATATAGACCTTAGTGGTCCCCTAATACTGTATCTGAAGTCTCTTTTATATAGACCTTAGTGGTACCCTAATACTGTATCTGAAGTCTCTTTAATATAGACCTTAGTGGTCCCCTAATACTGTATCTGAAGTCTCTTTTATATAGACCTTAGTGGTACCCTAATACTGTATCTGAAGTCTCTTTTATATATACCTTAGTGGTACCCTAATACTGTATCTGAAGTCTCTTTTATATAGACCTTAGTGGTCCCCTAATACTGTATCTGAAGTCTCTTTTATATAGGCCTTAGTGGTCCCCTAATACTGTATCTGAAGTCTCTTTTATATAGGCCTTAGTGGTCCCCTAATACTGTATCTGAAGTCTCTTTAATATAGACCTTAGTGGTCCCCTAATACTGTATTTCAAGTCTGTCTCTCATGGGGGGGCCAAATTCTCTGGGCGGGCAAAGCAGAGAAAGGGGAGGTAACCTTGCTCCTTATGACCTCATAAGGAGAAGATTCCTGATTGGTCCATCTGAGTTTTCATTTCCTCAAAGGCAGAGCAGGATACCCAGGGCTCGGTTTACACCTATCACCATTTCTAGTCACTGGGGCACCATAGGCAGGCTGGGGGAACTCATATTAATGTTAAAAAACCTCATAAAGTGACATTTTCATGCCATGGGACCTCTCACTGATCTACTTCAATCTGCATATAGGCTATAGTTTACAGTTTTTTTTAAGGGATAAAATCCCTTTAAAACCCATAAAATAACATTAACTTAACATAAAAATGGAAACAACAAAACATACTTTTACTACATGAAGCTCGAACAAAAGGTACTGTTGGGTACCGGTACTGGGTACCCAAATCGGTACAAAAGTTCAGCACGAAAACTTGAATAAATCTTGCTTAATGTCAGTAGTGAGTTGTTTTAAATGTTGTCTTGTTATCGCCAATCGTTCCGGACCTCTGTTGGATGCGGACGTGTAAATGATAAGTTTGAGAACCTCTCCGCCTAGAGTTTTGGGTCCTATTTTAACGATCTGAGCGCACGGTGTGAAGCGCCTGGTGCAGGTGTGTTTAGGGCGTGTCCAAATCCACTTTTGCTAGTTTGATGGTGGTAAAAAAGGGTCCATGTGCCGGGTGCCTGGTTCTAAAGGGTTGTTCTTAGTGTCTTCATTAATCAGAGGTGTGTTCTGGGCGTAACATGCAATCAACCAATCAGAGATCAGCTCCCATTCCCTTTAAAAGCCAGGCGCGTTTGGACCTTGGAGCATTGCTGTTATGATGGAGGATTAGCACCCTAATATTTTTATTAGTAATCGTGCGCGTGCGTGCGTGTTTCTGTGTGTGTGTGTGTGTCAAGCATAGTGTGCGCGCGCTGTGCACGAGCCTAGGAGCATTTTACTAATGCTCTGTTAAAATAACAATGAAATGCTGCGTGATTGACTTTAGACCAGGTTTTTGTTGGTCAATGGTGAGATCACTTCCTGCTGCCTCAAGATAGCAATACTCCCAGAATGCATCTGAACACACCTCCCTGTAAGACCAGCACGCCCAGAATGCACCTGAACACACCTCCCTGTAAGACCAGCACTCTCAGAATGCACCTGAACACACCTCCCTGTAAGACCAGCACGCCCAGAATGCACCTGAACACACCTCCCTGTAAGACCAGCACTCTCAGAATGCACCTGAACACACCTCCCCTGTAAGACCAGCACGCCCAGAATGCACCTGAACACACCTCCCTGTAAGACCAGCACTCTCAGAATGCACCTGAACACACCTCCCTGTAAGACCAGCACCCAGAATGCACCTGAACACACCTCCTGTTGTAGGACCAGCACCGCGAATGCACCTGAACACACCTCCCTGTAAGACCAGCACGCCCAGAATGCACCTGAACACAACTCCCTGTAAGACCAGCACGCCCAGAATGCACCTGAACACACCTCCCTGTAAGACCAGCACGCCCAGAATGCCCCTGAACACACCTCCCTGTAAGACCAGCACTCTCAGAATGCACCTGAACACACCTCCCTGTAAGACCAGCACGCCCAGAATGCACCTGAACACACCTCCCTGTAAGACCAGCACTCTCAGAATGCACCTGAACACACCTCCCTGTAAGACCAGCACGCCCAGAATGCACCTGAACACACCTCCCTGTAAGACCAGCACTCTCAGAATGCACCTGAACACACCTCCCTGTAAGACCAGCACGCCCAGAATGCACCTGAACACACCTCCCTGTAGGACCAGCACGCCCAGAATGCACCTGAACACACCTCCCTGTAAGACAAGCACGCCCAGAATGCACCTGAACACAACTCCCTGTAAGACCAGCACGCCCAGAATGCACCTGAACACACCTCCCTGTAAGACCAGCACGCCCAGAATGCACCTGAACACACCTCCCTGTAAGACCAGCACGCCCATGGGCCACAGATGGGCTCAGGTGCATTTGCTATTTAAACGATGTGGGCGCTGGATGGGAAACTGACAACTGGGTCGGTCTTAAACCAGCAAAGACACCTGGGTCTTTGCGCTGCGCGGGGTGCAGGGTAGGACCCTTAAGACAATGATATATTTCTGAGATGTTCTCCACATATTTCATGGAGAAGTTCGCTCCTCGGCAGGACGACATGCTGTTCTACGTCCGCAGGAAGCTCGCCTATGTCAGCGCCGACAACACCGAGGGCAAAAAGGTAGCGAGCTGCCGTCTATCTACAGGTCTATCTGCAGGTCTATCTGCAGGTCTATCTGCAGGTCTATCTACAAGTTTATCTACAGGTCTATCTACAGGTCTATCTACAGGTCTATCTACAGGTCTATCTACAAGTTTATCTACAGGTCTATCTACAGGTCTATCTACAAGTTTATCTACAAGTCTATCTACAGGTCTATCTACAGGTCTATCTACAGGTCTATCTACAGGTCTATCTACAGGTTTATCTACAAGTCTATCTACAGGTCTATCTACAGGTCTATCTACAGGTCTATCTACAGGTCTATCTACAGGTTTATCTACAGGTCTATCTACAAGTTTATCTACAGGTCTATCTACAAGTTTATCTACAGGTCTATCTACAGGTTTATTGTGGGTAGTGTAGTTTTTCTCCATAAGATCCCTTTAAGGGGGTTTTGGCCATTTCTTCTCTGTGTTCTCTCTTTTAGCTTGCTGGTTCCTCTATAGAGCCCCCCTACAGGTTTCTCTATAGAGCCCCCCTACAGGTTTCTCTATAGAGCCCCCCCCACAGGTTTCTCTATAGAGCCCCCTACAGGTTTCTCTATAGAGCCCCCCAGGTTTCTCTATAGAGCCCCCTACAGGTTTCTCTATAGCCCCTACAGGTTTCTCTATAGAGCCCCCCCCCCTACAGGTTTCTCTGGCCATGACCATAGTGTGAAAAATCCATCGCTACCTTGTTAGCCGGGTCCTGACTGGGCGGATGTGTGCAGTGCCGTTACATGGCGAGACCTGATATCACGCCATACTTGGGCTCGTCGGCCCAAAGCTGCAAAGGTGGTTTTTCCGCTCTCAGTTAAGGTAAATTAAGCTAAAAAAAAACTGCATAGTTCCCCTTTAACACAAGGTTGATTTCTTACGGACTTGTGTCTTCTACAGGAGCAGAAACCTTTGTTTTACAACCTCACAAAGATATATTCAGATACAGTATTAGGGGACCACTAAGGTCTATATAAAAGAGACTTCAGATACAGTATTAGGGGACCACTAAGGTCTATATAAAAGAGACTTCAGATACAGTATTAGGGGACCACTAAGGTCTATATAAAAGAGACTTCAGATACAGTATTAGGGGACCACTAAGGTCTATATAAAAGAGACTTCAGATACAGTATTAGGGGACCACTAAGGTCTATATAAAAGAGACTTCAGATACAGTATTAGGGGACCACTAAGGTCTATATAAAAGAGACTTCAGATACAGTATTAGGGGACCACTAAGGTCTATATAAAAGAGACTTCAGATACAGTATTAGGGGACCACTAAGGTCTATATAAAAGCATCCAAAGAGCACCATGTCATGGGACCTTTTAACTATATGGCTGATAATCTGAATCCTAACGGAGAAAACGAACCACACTGTTGAGCTCTATTGATCGGCAGTGAAGCTAAAGTCTCAGTCTGTCTTTAGAGAGACCGAGGAAACGATCAATGTGATTTTATGTTTTTAAATTATGCATCTTCACAGCTGTCCGTGTCTGCCGAGGCTTTAATCTGCTGACGGAGACGTTATTGATCTCATGTTGGGATGATTATCAGGAGAGAGAGAGGACACCGCTCAGATCCTCAGATACTTTTAGAAATGATCGGTCATTTCTCTTTACCTTCAAAAGTCAAATGCAGAGAGTTACAGACTGAAGATTAAAGGAAATAACTTATTAAAAGATGAGACTATAAAGAAGAAATTAAAAAAGAGAGAGACTAGGAGGGTAAAATAAACAAATGTAGTTGCATATTCATCACAATACTGGGTTCTCCCTATCACTGTAAAGTTCAGGTGCAGCACCTATAAGCTGTTTTGGGAATTACCTGAGCCCAATGAATGTAACTAAAATAGTTTTTTCAGATGTAAAGATTGTAATTGGACTTCTTTAGCTTAACGTTTTGTCTTTAAGCTTTTTGAATGTTATTTATTTGTTATCTGCTCTAGCTTTTCCAACATTTTAGACACGGATATGGTGATAATAATGGTCCAAAATTATGTGTAAAAGAGATGCAAAACTACCACAAAGGGACACAAACCGACTACAAAGAGACGCCAAATGACCACAGAGACCCAAAACAACCCAAAATGTTTGGGGGAAATATTGCTTTTTTAGAAATTGAAAAACGTAACATTTTCTTGAGGAAGGACGCCTACACCTCGGCTAAATATGTGCACTAAAGTCTTCCACAAACCGAGGGAAACCACTGCAAACTATTACTAATTGCCTTTTTATTGTCATTGTACATGTACAGCAAAATTTAATGCAGTCCTTCCAGTGTAAAGACACATCAGCAAAAGTGCAAAGCAGGTGAATAAATAAATACAAAAGAGCCTCAAAAAGTCACTATATAAAAAATTATTATTAAAAAAGGACCTAGTGCAGCCCTAGAATAGCTGATGCTCTGGTCTCTCCTCCCTCTTCCTCTCTTGATAATTAAATCTCACTTGTCTGGACTCTCCGGCTGCCTTTTGTAGTTTGTCCTACATCCCCCTCTGTCCTCGGTTGCCATGGTTGCACATCATTGTTCTGTGTCCAGGGGCCTCATTCATAAATGTGCCGTACGCACAAAAGAACACGTAGGCCGCTCTCTACACAAGATTTGGGATTTCTTGGGGGGGAATGAGAAAAACTGTGAAACTGAGACCATTATGTAAAATAAATCGAAATGTTGCCTCATTGATATGAAGAATTCACAAAGCCATTCTTACAATTAAAGGTCCCATGGCATGAAAATGTCACTTTATGAGGTTTTTTTAACATTAATATGAGTTCCCCCAGCCTGCCTATGGCCCCCCAGAGGCTAGAAATGGTGATAGGTGTAAACCGAGCCCTGGGTATCCTGCTCTGCCTTTGAGGAAATGAAAGCTCAGATGGACCAATCAGGAATCTTCTCCTTATGAGGTCATAAGGGGAAAGGTTACCTCCCCTTTCTCTGCTTTGCCCGCCCAGAGAATTTGGCCCCCCCATGAGAGAGAGAGAGAGAGACATCATGGCTTTCAAACGAGCAAATTGGCAGTTGGTCAAGACCACACCCTCTCCTCCTCAATAGCATTTAAAGCTACAGAAAATATTTCTTTGCGTACTCACATCCTATTTTTCGTCCGTACACCACTA
>NC_053134.1:2064119-2161619 GCF_010015445.1 Perca fluviatilis
GTGACTCCCAGACACTGTTCTGTGACTCCCATGACCGTCCCGGGACAGTCAGACACTGTCCTGTGACTCTCAGACACTGTCCTGTGACTCCCAGACACTGTTCTGTGACTCCCATGACCGTCCCGGGACAGTCAGACACTGTCCTGTGACTCCCAGACACTGTCCTGTGACTCCCATGACCGTCCCGGGACAGTCAGACACTGTCCTGTGACTCTCAGACACTGTCCTGTGACTCTCAGACACTGTCCTGTGACTCCCATGACTGTCCCGGGACAGTCAGACACTGTCCTGTGACTCTCAGACACTGTCCTGGGACTCCCAGACACTGTCCTGTGACTCCCATGACTGTCCCGAGACAGTCAGACTATCATGGGAGTCACAGGACTGTGTACAGGACAGTGTCTGGGAGTCACAGGACAGTGTCTGACTGTCCCGGGACCCTCCTCAGGACACAACTAACAGGACAGTTTTTGCTATTTGTTTTTGTATATGCCAACAATATATATATAAACATTGAATATTTTTGTATGCAGATGATGTGTAGTTATATCTCACATATACAGAGTTCAACACCTTATTTGATACATGTTATATATATTTACAGACTGAATTCTGGCTGTAAGTTAAATGTAGGCAGGAAGGAAGCATGTGGTACGTGTGGATGGAAATACAACCATTTGTGTTTACGATACCTTGTCACGGACAACAAACTTTATAACACATTCCCAGGTATTAAAAAATTGACCATTTCATCATTATCTTTAGGCCAAACAGCTCGCAAAGCAGAAACGTGTGTTAGGATTTTGGAGATTGTGAGAAATGTACTAATTAGGCCTTTTTCTGTCTTATTTGGGAAACTAGGATGAACACATACAGTGTGTTCACAGATAGATACCTACAGTATGTACTACTTTTTACTACACATTCTTAATGACTTTTATCATCAGTCATTTGGACACACAAAAACATGGGGGCGGGGAAAAAGGGTCCAGGTTGAAAAAATACCGAAATTACGGTATTTTAAAATGAAAGTGTGACATTTGATGCCCACAATAACTCCTATAACTGTCTTGCAGTTGGACTACGTGGTAACGTGTGCAGTCTGCACGCGCTCAGACGCAGGAGACATCCACATCCACAAGAAGAAATGTCAGGTATGAAACCACTCTGTCGTCCCATCAGAGCTGCTCCACAAGACGCTCGACTCAGGTCTCTATCGGAGGTCATTGAAGCTGTAATCAGGGTGCGATCAATGCTACTTCACCGATAGACCATATATGATATACAGTGCAGGCCAAAAGTTTGGACACACCTTCTCATTCAATGTGTTTCCTTTTTATTTTCATGACTATTTACATTGTAGATTCTCACTGAAGGCATCAAAACTATGAATGAACACATATGGAATTATGTACTTAACAAAAAAGTGTGAAATAACTGAAAACATGTCTTATATTTTAGATTCTTCAAAGTAGCCACCCTTTGCTTTTTTGATAACTCTGCAAACCCTTGGTGTTCTCTCAATGAGCTTCATGAGGTAGTCACCTGAAATGGTTTTACCTTCACAGGTGTGCTTTGTCAGGGTTCATTAGTGGAAGTTTTTCCCTTATTAATAAAAAAGCAAAGGGTGGCTACTTTGAAGAATCTAAAATATAAGACATGTTTTCAGTTATTTCACACTTTTTTGTTAAGTACATAATTCCATATGTGTTCATTCATAGTTTTGATGCCTTCAGTGAGAATCTACAATGTAAATAGTCATGAAAATAAAAAGGAAACGCATTGAATGAGAAGGTGTGTCCAAACTTTTGGCCTGTACTGTACCTGAAATAAAAGTATTTTAAATCAGAGAAATATAAAAACATTTTTATTTTTTTTTATTTTTTATAAGTATAACAAAACAATAGAATTTACAAATTTACAAAAAATATACAATAACCAGTCCCTCCAGAATTTTTTCAAAAATGCTGCACTTTCGCTGCATAAATTGCAGATTTCCGTGCAAAATAAGCGCCGCTTTGCGTGATTTCATAATCCCCATAATATATCTTAGCAGAAAGTTGAAGAATGTTGCGTTTACTTCACACGAGAGCAGCCGTTTTCTCCTGTTGCCATGGGAACGTTGTGAAGTGACGTCATAACGCGACGTGAACATCATCGAAAAGCTGTTGTTGGGCGGAATCGCTTTTTTTCTCTTTTTCATCAAACTGCAATTTCATCGCATATAATTGCATAAATATCATATATAGCATATTCCATCGCATTTTTTAAGAAAACGTGGCGCATAATCAAGGGTTTTTGCCCCGCAACAATCACAAAAAAACTCCGCATTTTTCTGGAAGGACTGAATACTGAGAGTGAAGGAATACTGCAATATCAGTATAGTCTGAGATTTAAGATTTAAATATAAATATAGTGCAAGGCAGTTCAGTGCAATGGCAATATATTAATAACAATATTGTAATTGTAAGATTGAAATATACAGTGCCTTGCGAAAGTATTCGGCCCCCTTGAACTTTTCGACCTTTTGCCACATTTCAGGCCTCAAACATAAAGATATAAAACTGTAATTTTTTGTGAACTTCACAAACGCTCTCCATCCAACCTCACTGAGCTCGAGCTGTTTTGCAAGGAGGAATGGGCAAAAATGTCAGTCTCTCGATGTGCAAAACTGATAGAGACATACCCCAAGCGACTTACAGCTGTAATCGCAGCAAAAGGTGGCGCTACAAAGTATTAACTTAAGGGGGCTGAATAATTTTGCACGCCCAATATTTCAGTTTTTTATTTGTTTAAAAGGTTTGAAATATCCAATAAATTTCGTTCCACTTCATGATTGTGTCCCACTTGTTGTTGATTCTTCACAAAAAATTACAGTTTTATATCTTTATGTTTGAGGCCTGAAATGTGGCAAAAGGTCAAAGTTCAAGGGGGCCGAATACTTTCGCAAGGCACTGTACATGAGGTAGATAAGCAGAACAGTGTAGATTGACTTTGTTCAGTGTAAGGGTGGGGGCTATTTTCAAACTTTTTATTATTTATCTATTTTAAACTAAGTAAAGCGCTGTAACGTGAACACATAGTGCCATAGAAAGATCAAATCCCAGCAGCAGTTGCTGGTTGTTTTTAGCCGCTACAGAGCTCCAGGACGCCGGCTACCAGCGGCAGTTGTTTAGCCGCCGATAGGTGACTGTGAGCCGGCTACAGGCGCCGCCAGATGACGCTCCTTTCAGGGCTCGTGGTAGGGGAGTTTAGCCAGAAAAAGTGAGCGTCATGCGGCGATGACCGTTTAGTTTAGGCACCAAAACGACTCCTTAAGTTGAGGATAAAGATGGTGGTTTGAATTAAAACAATTAACAATTAAGACGTGCGTTTCCTGGGTGATTATTTGGGAACTCCGCTCTCCGGTCTATATGTTGACACCATGTTGTGCTTTTGAATTTTGAGATTATTTTCCATTGAATATTGAAGTGCATAGGTCCCCTAATACTGTATCTGAAGTCTCTTTTATATAGGCCTTAGTGGTCCCCTAATACTGTATCTGAAGTCTCTTTTATATAGACCTTAGTGGTCCCCTAATACTGTATCTGAAGTCTCTTTTATATAGACCTTAGTGGTCCCCTAATACTGTATCTGAAGTCTCTTTTATATAGGCCTTAGTGGTCCCCTAATACTGTATCTGAAGTCTCTTTTATATAGACCTTAGTGGTCCCCTAATACTGTATCTGAAGTCTCTTTTATATAGACCTTAGTGGTCCCCTAATACTGTATCTGAAGTCTCTTTCCCGAAATTCAGCCTTGGTGCAGCAGAGAAAGGGGAGGTAACCTTGCTCTTTATGACCTCATAAGGAGAAGATTCCTGATTGGTCCATCTGAGCTTTCATTTTCTCAAAGGCAGAGCAGGATACCCAGGGCTCGGTTTACACCTATCACCATTTCTAGCCACTGGGGGACCATAGGCAGGCTGGGGGAACTCATATTAATGTTAAAAAACATCATAAAGTGACATTTTCATGCCATGGGACCTTTTTAAGTGTTTTGGCATATGGCCGAGTGGCTCTATATCCGTGTTATTGAAAAGGGGGATTTAATTCTTACAAGTTTTGTTTTGCCGGCTTGATCGAAATACATCCCCCTCTTTGCTTTTTTTTTTTAACAAATCGAAAACTGTCTGTAATGATCTTCTTTATCCACTCGGTCTGGGATGTTTTCGCAGGAAGTGTTTGCGTCTCCCAGCAAACACGCCATGGACAGCAAAGGAGAGGAGTCCAAGATGAGCTACCCCAACATCTTCTTCATGATCGACAACTTCGAGGAGGTAAACTGGCAATAAAGTCTGACCACACTAATGGCGTTTTTTCCATTACAGCACTACCCCCCCCCAGAAGCTTTTTTCACCTGGGTCGAACATTGGTCGAGTTAGCGTAGAGTAGTGTTATCAGCTGAATAGCTTAGCGCAGGGGCTAATGGATCAGAGAGTGTCTCTTGTACATTACCCCACTAATAATGTCCGAAATGATACCAGACTTCTACACTAGTATATATAGGTTATGTACTCATAAAACGATGGATTGGAAAGTTTGTAAGTACGCCAGGAGTTTATTTAAATAACACTTGCCTGCTGGCTTCAGCTCTCTGCTGCTACTGACAGTAAGATGAGTGTGTAGGGACGTCTACATATTACAACGCCGAAAAGAGATACATCAAAAATATTTATTAATTTAATGATTACCCTGTCTTTAGTTGCATGCTACCAGCCGCTAAGCTACCGTTACCCTGTGTCTTTAGCTGCATGCCACCAGACGCTAAGCTACCGTTAACCTGTGTCTTTAGTTGCATGCTACCAGCCGCTAAGCTACTGTTACCCTGTGTCTTTAGTTGCATGCTACCAGCCGCTAAGCTACTGTTACCCTGTGTCTTTAGCTGCATGCTACCAGCCGCTAAGCTACCGTTAACCTGTGTCTTTAGTTGCATGCTACCAGCCGCTAAGCTACTGTTACCCTGTGTCTTTAGCTGCATGCTACCAGCCGCTAAGCTACGGTTACCCTGTCTTTAGTTGCATGCTACCAGCCGCTAAGCTACTGTTACCCTGTCTTTAGTTGCATGCTACCAGCCGCTAAGCTACCGTTAACCTGTGTCTTTAGTTGCATGCTACCAGCCGCTAAGCTACCGTTACCCTGTGTCTTTATCTGCATGCTACCAGCCGCTAATCTACTGTTACCCTGTGTCTTTAGCTGCATGCTACCAGCTGCTAAGCTACTGTTACCCTGTGTCTTTAGTTGCATGCTACCAGCCGCTAAGCTACTGTTACCCTATGTCTTTAGTTGCATGCTACCAGCTGCTAAGCTACCGTTACCCTGTGTCTTTAGCTGCATGCTACCAGCTGCTAAGCTACCGTTACCCTGTGTCTTTAGCTGCATGCTACCAGCTGCTAAGCTACATTGTGTCTGTTGTTTTGTTTTTCTTTGGACTTGCGCCAGTAGGCGGAGTGGGAGAGAGATTTTCAATTTAAAATTGAAACCGCTAGGAAGGTTGTGTTTCTGGGAACTTTGAGTCTTTTGGGTGAAATTATGAATGCAGATCTTTGCCGGTAAAGTAAAATAATGTGTTTGTGTGTGTAGGTGTTCAGTGACATGACGGTGGGCGAGGGCGAGATGGTGTGTGTGGAGCTGGTGGCGAGCGACAAGAGCAACACCTTCCAGGGCGTCATCTTCCAGGGCTCGATCCGCTACGAGGCGCTGAAGAAGGTCTACGACAACCGGGTGAGACGCTGCCGGGGGCTACATGCTAACGCTGGCATGCTAACGTTCTCACAATGACACAATGTTTTACCGCGTTAGCCAGAAAATGAACCTGGCAAAACTTGACCAACTTTATTAATCAGGCACGTAGCCAGCCCAGGAAGGGGCTTTTTTTTTTTTTCTCAAAGTGGAACTTTTTGCAGTTTTTCCCACATTTTGTATTTAATTATGAGGTTCAAATACTTCATGTTGGTGACTTTTTATACACTAATTGTTGCTGGATTAGCTTGTCTGCCGGTATCTTAACGAGCACCGGAATCATATTTACTTAGTGTAACCCTAACAAGGTGTGAATGAACTGAACTCTTAAGGTGTGTGTGCGCGCTGCAGGTGAGCGTTGCTGCTAAGATGGCCCAGCGGATGTCTTTCGGCTTCTACAAATACAAAAACATGGAGTTTGTGAGGATGAAGGGTCCGCAGGGCAAAGGTCACGCTGAGATGGCCGTCAGCAGGGTGCCGACTGGAGACACTTCGCCCTGCGGCACAGAGGAGGACCAGGTGTCCCCCGAGCACGAGAGGGTGAGGAAAACACACACACACACACACACACACACACACACACACACACACACACACACACACACACACACACACGGTTGTTTCACTATCTCTGTGGTGAAAACACAGAGATAACCTTAACCATCACAACTAAATGCCTAACCTTAACCCTTACCCTTACCCTAACCATAACCTAATTCTATCCCTAATCCTAAAACGAAGTCTTAATCCTCAAACAGCCCTTTAAACTTGTGGGGTCCAGCATTTTAGCCCCACAAAGCTGTCGGGACCCCACAAGTATACTGGACTCCTGGTTTTTGGACCCCACAAATATAGTTAAACAAGAACACACACACACACACACACACACACACACACACACACACACACACACACACACACACACACACACACACACACACACACACACACACACACACACACACACACACACACACACACAGTGGTGGAATGTAACTAAGTACATTTACTCAAGAGTGCTGTACTTAAGTCCAAATGTTGAGGTACTTGTATTTTACTTGAGTCTTTTCTTTTCATGCCACTTTCTACTTCTACTCTGCTACATTCTGTTCCAGCTTTAGTTACTAGTTACTTTAGTTACTCCGCTACATTCGTGTGTGTGTGTGTGTGTGTGTGTGTGTGTGTGTCTGTGTGTGTGTGTGTGTGTGTGTGTGTTTCCACGTGTGTGTGTGTGTGTGTGTGTGTGTGTGTGTGTGTGTGTGTGTTGTGTGTGTGTGTGTGTGAGACCATTAAACACACAACTGGTTGGATCCTTTACTCTTTCTACAACGGGAGGATTGTTCTTTACTTTTAATACTTTAACTACATTTCCCTGATGATACTTACACACTTTTACTGAAGTAACATTTTCACTGCAGGACTTTAACTTGTAAGAGAGTATGTCTTACAGTGTGGTATTAGTACTTTTACTGCAGTAAAGGATCTGAACACTTCTTCCAGCGCTGCATACAGTGGTCGAAAGTAACCTTTAGATCTCCAAACTTCCCGTTTCGTCGGCTTCACTTCCTGTTTGTCTGCGGCCAGTCGAGACGAACCAGAAATCTTCAGCTTCACCGAGCTCCGTACGCTGCCATGAAATCAGGTCGTGATCAATAATTAATGCCCCCGGATGGATTATGCATCATTCAGCAGTCTGTCCTCCAGATGTGTGCCAGAGCTCACGATGAAATGACACGTTGATTTATTTATATTCTCGCACAGAAAACAAAAGCTTCATATTTACCAGAACGCAGAAATCTGCTGGCGGGGATTTCATCTTGTTATTGATAAAAGAATATGAGTAAATTATAAAGGAAAAGCACTACATTTAAAAACCTACTTAAAGGGTAATTTCGGTGTAACCCTACAGGACAGATGTTCAGCATCAGTCAGCGTCCACTAAAAGTTCTGTTGTTGCCGCTGACAGACTCAGATTATTATTCTAAGTGTCTGAGAACATTATGGGATGGATCCCTACAGAGATAGACCTTTTAGTTAAAGAGTAAGATCCTTTTAGTTGAAAACAGCCCTGAAATCACCATCACCAAACTCCACCAGACTCCGTGTAAATAATCAGGACTTTTAGCGTGTATAGAGCCAGCATATCTCCACCAGACTCCATGTAAATAATCAGGACATTTAGCGTGTATAGAGCCAGCATATCTCAACATGTAAATGGGTGAATTAAGGGTTTATTTCAACCAAACCAGAGTGGTGATTGTTGGAACAGTGGAAAGATGAACCAAGACGGCTTTTGGTAGTTTTATTTAGTTTCTGTCGACTTTGAATGAAGTGTGTTTTACGATGATAAAAGTCCTGATTATTTACATGGAGTCTGGTGGAGTTTGGTGATTGTGATTTCGGGGCTGTTTCATGTTAAACTAAAAGGATCTTCCTCTTTAACTAAAAGGTCTATCTCTGTAGGGATCCTTTCCATAATGTTGTCAGACACTTAGAATAATAATCTGAGTCTGTCAGCAGCAACAACAGAACTTTTAGTGGACTCGACTGTTTAAATGTTACATCGCAGCTTGTTTCTCGCTCAATCCCGGACCAATGTCAAAGGTTTTCATTCCCATCAGTCACTTAGACACAAAAACATGGAGAAAAATAGGCTCCAGGTTGAGAAATACCAAAGTTACCCTCCAACCTAAGCTCCCAAGTCTTCCTCCAGGTGACGTCCTTCAGCACACCTCCGACCCCAGAGAGGAACCGTCCGTCCTTCTTCTCGCCGTCTCTGAGACGTAAAGTGCCCCGAAACCGAAACGCAGAGATGAAGAAGTCTCACTCGGCCAACGACAGCGAGGAGTTCTTCAGGGAGGAAGAAGACGAAGGTAGGGAACTGGAACACAAACTGGTCACACTGGTTCTTCCGACACTGGCGGGACTTTAACTTTTGCTTTTAGGTTTAAAGTCATTAAGTCAGGGGTGTCAAACTCAACTTCCCAGAAGGCCACACTGGGGGAAAAAGAATCTCATCAAGGGCCAGACATGTACATTTGTACTGACATGCTTTATTTAGTCGAAAAAAAAGTCAAACATCTTTTTATTGTATTATTGCATGTCTCATATAGTCTACTCACTTACAGCTTGGTCGACATAAAGCCCCAAAAAAATGTTACTTAGCAATCAAAGAAAAAAGCGAATTGGGAAGAAAAAAAAACGTGACAAAAACGTCTGAAAAAGTGGCAGAAATGCTCAAAAAAGTGCCAAAAGTGATTTAAAAACTACAGATAAAGCAACAAAAAGTAGGTGGGCCAAAACGTATTATGAACCTAAATTGATAAATTGATATACGGGCCGGATTTGGCCCGCGGGCCTCGAGTTTGACACCCGTGCATTAAGTGATCTGCAGCTTTGTTACATGAAATGTTTGGTTGAGTATGTAGACAAAGAGCAGAGAATACAACGCATGTCGGACCATTTACTTTGACTTTATTGCACAGAAAGAAAGAAAGAAAGAAAAAAAGAAAGAAAGAAAGAAAGAAAGAAAGTCCTTTAATGAGAAATACAGAAGAGAAAAGACAGGAAGTGACGGGATAAATATGTCATGACATTAAAACCATGAATACTAAAACATGTACTACACTAAAAACTATATTATATTTACTAAATCATATTTATATTTACAAACTCTGTCTCTCTCTCTGTCTCTCTCTCTGTCTCTCTCTCTTTCTCTGTCTTTCTTTCTGTCTCTCTCTCTCTCTCTCTGTGTCTGTCTCTCTCTCTGTCTTTCTTTCTGTCTCTCTCTTCTCTCTCTCTCTCTCTGTCTCTCTGTCTTTCTTTCTGTCTCTCTCTCTCTCTCTCTCTCTCTCTCTTCTCTCTCTCTCTCTCTCTCTTTCTTTGTGTCTCTCTCTCTCTCTGTCTCTCTCTCTCTCTGTCTCTCTCTCTCTCTCTCAATTCAAATTGCTTTATTGGCATAAATGTCAGAAATAACAATATTGCCAAAGCATCAAGGATAATAATAAAGAAGAAGTACATACATACAATTAATTGAGTAAACTAAAATATATACATTTAAAAATAAAACTCTCTCTGTCTCTCTAGATAGATAGATAGATAGATAGATAGATAGATAGATAGATAGATAGATAGATAGATAGATAGATAGATAGATAGATAGATAGATAGATAGATTTATTTATTTATGTCTAGATAGATCCAGATTATAAATTTGTTAATAATAATAATAATAATATTAATATGATGAACCTGTTTCAGATCTTCACACCACCTCCAACCTGCGCTCGCGCTCTCTGTCGGGGACCCAGCGCTCGTTGGTCGGCTCCTGGCTCAAACTGAACCGGAGCGAGGACTTCTTCCTGCTCTACTCCCACCTGACCTACGTCACGCTGCCGCTGCACCGCATCACCACAGGTCAGAGGTCAACGCACACTGGCGTCATGTCTCTAAACCAATCACAGCGGTCTCGGGCGGCGCTAAGCTCCGGACGCAGCCAGGAGACTCTGCTAAACAGTCTCAGGAAGGAACTGGTTCTGGTGGAACATTTGCACCCCGCTAAAGAAAACTCCACATGTAATATTAAATGAAGTTAACTGTTGACACACTATACGTAATTTAAATAAGTACCGTGAGATATTTAAATGAGCTGATACATGGTGAAACCTCATTGGCTCTTACCAGTGTATCTCTGTGTGTACTTCGTCCACAGCAGTCCCACCAATCAGTCCCAAAACCTCCCAGTTAGAGAGGAAATGACCAGTCAGTCAGTTCCAGTGTGAGTTCAGATCGATCAGGACTCTGACCTGTGTGTGTGTGTGTGTGTGTGTGTGTGTGTGTGTGTGTGTGTGTGTGTGTGTGTGTGTGTGTGTGTGTGTGTGTGTGTGTGTGTGTGTGTGTGTGTGTGTGTGTGTGTGTGTGTGTGTGTGTGTGTGTGTGTGTGTGTGTGTGTTGCCAGACATCCTGGAGGTGAGGCAGAAGCCCATCCTGATGACATAGCAGAGCTGGACTCCCTCAGAGCATCACTACCAAGTGCCTCCTGCATCAGGCCACAGAGACCACAGCAGCACCCACGCTGGGGCCCCAGGGAAAGGCCCCCCAGGTGTCCACGCTGAGCCACCAACAACCAAACATCTGCCCCCCCCCCCCAACCCATCCGAGACGAGTCAGAGGACACGACGACAAACAAACCAACCAGCCATTCAGGAAGTGCCTCTTATTCTTCTTCTTCTTTTCAGTTCCTGCTGCGTCCGAGGTCGTCTCGGCGGACACATGACCTCAGCGTGAAAAGGGATTGGCTGAACTCTGACCAGGAAGTGAGGAATGTGTGTTTATCCTGTAAATATCCTGCTGCTTTACTCACGGAGACGCCTCGACTAAAGGTTCTGCTCTTAACCACACGGTCTGTTTCTGTTCCACTCACCGTGGCTTTTCCTTTCTGTTTTTATATATATATATCTATATATATCTATATCTACGCCAACGGGAGGCCAGAGGGATTCTGGGAGTCTGAGTCATGTAAAGTGTTTTGTAGACGGCTTCGGTCCTATAACCAGCGGAGTCCAATCATCTCTTACATCACAACTAGTTGCTTAATTAACACTCATGTTCATCGATTAATTGACAGATATTTCTCTCAATTGGTCTCTGAAAGCTTAAAAAATATGAAAAAACAACTAATGTTCATCCCAACTTTGACTTTATGTCGGTTATTCTGCCAGAAAAATGTCCCAAAAGTGCTGAAATAACAATAAGAAGCACATCTGAGAACCTGTAACCAGCAAACTATTTGGTACTTTTACTTAAGTTTATATATTCAGCAGCATAATAAATTTCTTTTTGCTTAACTACTGAATTGTCGAATAGTGAGTGAAGGGGACATTTTGAGTTCACAGCAACAAGTATGTTGAATGTGACAATTATAACTATTTAAATAAAAAAACTAATTTAACTTTTATTTTAAAAAATGAGTCAATTTATTGCGCTTAAATAATTCATAGAAATCTGAATAAAATTGTGACTTTACTCTTGAAATATTTTCACTTTTTTAATTAAATTACAACACATTTTCTTCAGAATATTCCAACTTATATTTGACTTAAAATAAGAAATAATCAATGATTTTCTTTCGCTCAAATGACCGATAAACACAGAGCTGACTGTTAGTTAACATCTAGAACGATTACATGGAGTAAAATGATATAATTAAGAAAATAGACATCTAAAATGTGATAACTTTACTTGGAACCATTAATAATTTATCGCCCATCTAACTAATAATTTCAGCCCTGAGTGTGTGTATCTTTGGACTCACCTTCAAACAGCTGCAGCGGTGTTCTTATGCCGAGGGCAAACTATATCTATATTTAAGTGTGTTCGCTTCTGATTCAGATGTTTTTTGAAATTTTTTAAATCCACTGCGTTGATAAAAAACATCTGCACACTGTAGGGGAAAAGAAATCCGGAAAAAAATAATAATTTCCTGGCAGAAAATGACCAGAACCCAGTTCAATTTCTGTTAATTCTGTAGATTTACAGTATATCTTCTGAACCTTTTAAACTAGGGATGCACCCAATCCAGATTTTTGGGGTTTCGGCTGAATCCTGAACCCCCTGGTTGAGATGGTGCTGACTCCTCCTCCCATCCTCAGTCCATGAACCCAGTAAACACATGAATGAAGTAAACAGGGACTGTCCTTCCTTTGCCGTACCTGAAGTTGCTGCATTCTGGCTGCTGTCTGGAGATTCCTTCATGCACAACTCGTATTCTTTCTGATGTTTCAGACCAGATGTTGTAACAGCGGCCATGTTGTGTGTAGTTTAGGGTCCTCGCCACCACCAGACCAATCAGCATTGAGCAGATTGAACATGTAGCTGGACTTGAATGGCCTTCTTTTGACTGAAAGTTCTGCCAAACAACAACTTGTTCTGCTCACCAGATCCATGTCCACTTCCTCACAGCCTGCTGCATTGAACGCTCCACCTACGTAAACACCTTCACCGTAACCAACGGCGCCGTCACTACGGCGACCAGCGTAGAGCGCCGAGTGCGAGCGTAGGGTTCGGTTCGCTGGGAAAAAAAATCTTGTCAAAAAGCCCAAATATTTGGCCGAAGCTGAATCCTGGATTCGGTGCATCCCTACTTTAAACCGACTTTTCTTTTAATCCAAAAAATGGTATTAACTCAGTATATTAGTCTGTGTTTCTACGGACGTTTCTAACAGTGTAGGCAACTTTTCACCACAAATATTAAAAAAACTATCTCATAAAAAATACAACTCACAAACTGGAAGTGACTTGAAAAACTCTGGCGAAGAGGATTTAAAAAAAGGAAAGGGAAAGGGAGCGTCCTGATTGGCTCCAGGTGTGTTTTCAGTTTGTTGATGAAAGGGAGCGTCCTGATTGGCTCCAGGTGTGTTTTCAGTTTGTTGATGAAAGGGAGCGTCCTGATTGGCTCCAGGTGTGTTTTCAGTTTGTTGATGAAAGGGAGCGTCCTGATTGGCTCCAGGTGTGTTTCCAGTTTGTTGATGTTGTTGTGCTCCTGAAGCCTTAAACCTGACTGTGTGTGTAACTTTGAAATGTTTCTTCTTTCACTTTGTGTTCATTTAAACAAACGTGTTAAATATTTTCACCGACCAGCTAAGGCTTCCAAAGATCAGTTGTTGTTGTTGTTATTGTTATTATTATTATTATTATTATTATTATTATTATTATTATATCTACGGAGGCATCAGAGCGTCGGAACAGAAACACCAAAATCAGTCAACATTATCTGAGCTGAAACTAAAAACCTTCCATTATCCTATTTACACACACACAGACACACACAGACACACACGCAGACACACACACAGACACACACACAGACACACACAAACACACACGCAGACACACACACACACACGCAGACACACACACACACACAGACACACACAAACACACACGCAGACACACACAAACACACACGCAGACACACAACAGACACACACAAACACACGCAGACACACACACAGACACACACACAGACACACACAAACACACACGCAGACACACACACACACGCAGACACACACACACACACAGACACAACACACGCAGACACACACAAACACACACGCGACACACACACAGACACACACACACACACGCAGACACACACAAACACACACGCAGACACACACACAGACACACACAAACACACACGCAGACACACACACAGACACACACAAACACACACGCAGACACACACACAGACACACACACAGACACACACAAACACACACGCACACACACACACACACACGCAGACACACACACACACACAGACACACACAAACACACACGCAGACACACACAAACACACACGCAGACACACACACAGACACACAGACACACACAAACACTACGCAGACACACACACACACACAGACGCACACACACACACACACAGACAACACAACACCACGCAGACACACAAACAACACGCAACACACACACACACACCAAGCACCCACACAGACACACAAACACCACGCACACACACACACACACAGACACACACAAAACCACAGACACGCACACACAAAACACACACGCAGACACACACACACACACACAAACACACCCGCAGACACACACACAAACACACACGCGACACACACACACACACACAACACACACGCAGACACACACAAACACACACACAGACACACACAAACACACACGCAGACACACACACACCCACACAGAACACACAAACACACACGCAGACACACACACACCGCAGACACACACACACACACAGACACACACAAACACACACGCAGACACACACAAACACACACGCAGACACACACACACACACACAGACACAGACACACACAAACACACACAAACACACACACAGACACACACACACACATGCAGACAAACACACGCACACACACAAAGACAAGCGCGGACACACACACACACACACACAAACAAACAAACAAACAAACACACAAACAAACACACGCAGACAAACACACACACTTACACACACACACACACACACACACACAGTCAATTCAGTTCCTGTTAATAATTCTCGAAGATGCTGATCTCGTCAGTATTTGTAGATTAATATCTCGTTAATAGAAATTATTGTAAATCTGTTTTAAATGTTTGAACCGAAGGAAAAGCAGCTTTATTCATCTCTCACCACACATTCTTTAGTTTAGTTTAGTTTATTCATCTCTCACCACAGTTTCCTTTAGTTTCTACAGGACGTCCTGAAGTAGTCAGACCCTCTGTCTGAATTAGAATCCAACGTTGGGGACAAAATATCCAAGATTTTGATATTTGAAACGGTCTCTGATTTTGTTGCAGATTTTGGTGTCTCATGTTTTCGTGATTTAACCGAGAAACTGATCACGGGAACAGTTGTTGTTGTTGTTGTTGTTAAGTAATAGAGCTCAACAGTGACCGGCCAGTTCTGGTTCCAGAGGGGTTTAATATCTCTCTCATTAAACGCTGATAGAAGGAGTTTTAAACCAATCAGCTGCCAGATGAATCGGGACCATAAAACATTTTCATTTTGGCGCAAAAGAACATTTTGAAAACGGCAAAACAGCCCAAAGGTACGGTACCTGACTGTGTAGAAGCTGTTCCACGGTAATGGCGAGTTCCAACAATCGCTCAGCACTTAGGATTGTGGGTAGTGTAGTAAAAAAAAATATGTTTTTTCCCAATGTTGATTTCCAGGGTTTTGTGCACTTAAATTAATATTTCGGGCCGAATCAAAAATCTGCGAGGGGCCAGGAACTTTTGGTTTCACATCGCCACAGCTCGGGGTCAGTCTTGACTTCATGGCTGATGGTCAGAGTCGGGTATGGCTGCAGCCTGGAGACCTCCTGACCAATGGGGGTAAGCCTCTCCCCGGAATGCGTAGCTCCTATGGCGCCATTTTGTTGCTACCTGGCCATCACCTCCCGTTAGCATCCCATTGACTCCCATTCATTCTGACGTCACTTTGACAGAGAATAACTTTACATCTGAAGAGTTTAAAGACTCTATTTGTCCGTTGTTTATTTCTAAAGAAACACGACAATGTATAAAAGGCTCCATTACCTTGTACCTCACGTTATGGCTCCGTAGCAGACGCTTTATAACAATAGGCTAACGATTGGGTCATAACCACGAGACTTACTGTCACACAGTAGAGGAATTACCGTATAGTACAGGAGAAGCTCACAGGCAGTTTGGACTTCCATTAGCTGTTTAGGTTTAATGACTAATGTTAACTAGCATGTTAGTGATCAGTAATTAGCCTGTGCCTATGTTATCTCCTTACATATACCTACGCTCTCCGTCTCTGTAAGATTGGGAATGATTGAGATTTCTCTCGGCACAGCTACCAGAAGACTTCACACTTTCAGACAGGTTGCTCACGTCACATCTACGTCTTCAAGCTCAGTTGGAGGCTGCTCAGTAACGCTCAGCCAGCACCGGGAAAGAGACTTCTGATATGCTTCTGGTCTCTGGTCCAGAGACTCGGGGTCTGCTGGTCCAGTTCATATATACGGTCTAAGCTCTCGTCTCATGACTTCTCGGTTGGTGCCGTCCCCGAGCTTTCAAAATAAAAGCTTGCGTCTGGTCCGCTATGTTTTCGTACTTTGGTGTTTTTGAACTAAACGGCACAGCAGTCATGCTAACGAATACAATTATTATTTCAGCAGATGTCTTTAGTTCCAGCACGAAGGAGCTAGCAGAGCAGTTGCGTGTTTATATGTGCGGGTGGGATTTATTCAGTTTATTTTCCACGATTTTGTATTCTGAACATCTGAATTTACCGTTGGACACGCCCAGGCATGAGACGGGAGGTCTCCAGGCTGCAGCCACACACTCTGGGATGATTAAAGTCCTTTAGGGAGAGAAAACGAACGTCTTTTTCTTTTTGACTCCCAGAACCTCACTGTTGAGCTCTATTATCAGCGACTGATTGGAAGCCATCCTCGATCAAACTGTTGTTTATTTTTCTGTGTGTAATATCCCACGGGGCACTTTTCTCTCTCCAGTGTTATGGGCCATGTAGTTTTCTAGTTAGTCCAGCTGAATGTATCCACGCTGATCGATGGCTAAAGGCGGCTTTGACCGAGGAGCGCCTGATACGACGAGCAAAAGAAACGACTGCAAAACGCTCGTCTTTTTAGAAAATGTTTTTTTTCAACCCTTGTGTTGTCTTCGGGGGTCAAAATTTGACCCATTTTCTAAATTTCTATATCAGAAATATGGGTTTCTTTTTTAACGGAGGCGGTTCTAGACCATTTCAAATGGAGGGGCCAGGCTGGGGGGGTCACATGCAATTTCGGGGGAACCAAATATATTAATCAAGGTAGATGAACCTAACGATAAACACAAGAATACGCAATCATTGTTAACCTACATTTCACATAAAGAATATCCCCTTTTTCAGGTTAAAAAAAGGGGATTTTAATTACCCAAAAATAACACCGATGGATGATTCCATGCAAGGTGTTTCATAAGTACAACAAAAGATCGGATCTCTACTTTCATTGAATTTGGGGTGTTTTGTTAAAAAAAATTTTAGCATTTTAATTTATTTATTTACAGTTTTGAAACTGTATCCCAAAGGAACGTTGACATATACCAGTCTGTGATTATCCTTCCTTTTTAATATTCGTCTAAATAATTCATAATTTCTGCTTCTTTTTTTTATCTCCAGGATTAAGTATAATTTTGTGAAGTGAGATTTATTGACCATGGATTCCAAAATTACAGTACAGGCCAAAAGTTTGGACACACCTTCTCATTCAATGTGTTTCCTTTTTATTTTCATGACTATTTACATTGTAGATTCTCACTGAAGGCATCAAAACTATGAATGAACACATATGGAATTATGTACTTAACAAAAAAGTGTGAAATAACTGAAAACATGTCTTATATTTTAGATTCTTCAAAGTAGCCACCCTTTGCTTTTTTTATTAATAAGGGGAATAATTCCACTAATGAACCCTGACAAAGCACACCTGTGAAGGTAAAACCATTTCAGGTGACTACCTCATGAAGCTCATTGAGAGAACACCAAGGGTTTGCAGAGTTATCAAAAAAAGCAAAGGGTGGCTACTTTGAAGAATCTAAAATATAAGACATGTTTTCAGTTATTTCACACTTTTTTGTTAAGTACATAATTCCATATGTGTTCATTCATAGTTTTGATGCCTTCAGTGAGAATCTACAATGTAAATAGTCATGAAAATAAAAAGGAAACACATTGAATGAGAAGGTGTGTCCAAACTTTTGGCCTGTGCTTTACATGTAAAACTGGTAATAAGTTGGCGTTAGTGGTGTTTATACACGGTAGAGAAAAAATGTGTAAAACAGCAACAACAAAAGAGCGCCAAAAACATAAAAAAAATAAATAAAAAAAAAGCACCAAAAGTGTCAAAAAAGGGGAGAAAAATGTCAGAAAAAGTGGATTTTTGTGTTTTGGCGGTCTGTCCTCGGTCCCTTCAGCCGGTTCTTAAAGCACAACGTATAAATGAATTATCCCCCAGTTCTGTTACATCTTCTTAGCCAAATAATGACCACTAGTTTAACACTTATTAATGGAATTCATGGTCAATAGACCTCATTCGTATTAAATTATACCTAATTTTCGATAAAAAAAAACAACAGAAATTGTGAATTATTTTGACTAATAGTTAAGATCAGAGAAACCTGTGTTGACAGATAATCACAGCCTGTTTTGTGTATGCAACCATCAGTTATTTTTGGGCAATTTGGTTGAAAGAAAGCCCTCCTCAGCTGTAACTGAGCGTGGGAGAGAGCCCGCCTCAACCGTTGCGATTGGTGTAGAGCCCTCCTCAACTGTTGTGATTGGTGTAGAGCCCTCCTCAACTGTTGTGATTGGTGTAGAGCCCTCCCCAACCGTTGTGATTGGTGTAGAGCCCTCCCCAACCGTTGTGATTGGTGCCTCGATTTGAAAACATTGGAAATGGGCTTGAATGGGCTCTTGGCCAGACTGACTGGCAGAGCAAGTCTCTAATTTGCCAGAAGTTGGTCAGGGTTTACCCGGGCTAGAGGTTTTTGACGTAGAAACTTTGAAAAGGGGTCAAATTTGAACCCGAGGACAACCGGAGAGTTAAAACCTTTTTTCGTTGTTGAACGCTCATCATGGCTTTTGTTACACAGACACAGTTAATGTGCATGTTGTCATCAGACTTCTGTTGCTTAGTTTCCAAAATTTTGTATTTTTACTTTTTTTTTTTTTTTAAAATAAAAATAACAAAAAAAATACCTCTTCGTTTTTTTTTTTTTTTTTTTTTTTTTTTTTTTTTTTTTAAAAAAAAAAAAAAAAAAAAAAAAAAAAAAAAAAATTTTCTTTTTTTTTCTTTTTTTTTTTTTTTTTCTTTCCCCCCCCCCCTCCTAAAAAAAAAAAAAAAAAAAAAAACTAATCCCCTTTTTTTCCCCTCTTCCTCACTCTCATCACCACAACATCCCCTTTGTTTTTTCCCTTTTTTTATTTTTCCCCCTTTTTTTTTTTTTTTTTTTTTTTTCTCCTTACCCTTGCCCCCACCCCCCCCCCCACCTGCCCCCCCCCCCCCCCCCCCCCCCCCCCGCCTTTTCACTTTTAAAAAAAAAATAACCCCAAAAACCCCCACCATTCAACATACAACACAAAAATCCTTAAAATTTTTATAAATTTAAAAAACAACAATTATTTAAAAATTTATTTTCCATATTATTTAAAAAAAAAACATAATAAAAAAACAATAAACCCACAAAACCAAACCAAACAAACAAAAACATAAAAAACTAAAAACACAACACAAACAATATATTGACCTGTTCAACTGAGGATTTAGGCAATTTCACCAGAGGTGGCCAGCACCATGAGGAGATGATTTAGGCAACAAAATAATTTGTTAAATAATGACTTAGGCAATTATTTTAGGAAGGTGACGATATGCCATTTTGGCGTGTTATCAAGACTCAATCGCTTTTTAGCGTGTTTATCAACGCAATTCGCCCGCCATCGACCTACATTACGAGTGAATGATCGCCGTAGCGAGTAGCATAAAGGGACGTAGGTCTGTAAGGAGGCTGGTTGTGGTGGCTGATGGGTAAAACAGGACTTCCACCAGGAGAGCCGAGGCCGCGTCCTGCCTGTAGCGATTTTCAGCTGGTTTTTATTTTTCTTTAAGCCTTCCCCCCCCCCGATGTTTGTTTCCTAAACCCAACGGTTTGTTTTCCTAAGCGTGTTTTTGTCGTTCTTCTCCGTATTTTATATATTTTCTAACCCTTGTGTTGTCAACACAAGGATGATGTACTTCCGTTTACTTTGTTGAGAATTGCTCTCTAAAACCGGTTTCTTGTAAAGTAAGTAAGTAAAGTTTATTTCTAGAACACATTTAAACACAGTTTAAGCTGACCAAAATGCTGTACAAACAAGAACTAAGGTGCTGTATTAACCCTTGTTTAGAGAGCAATTCTCAACAAAGTAAAGGGAAGTACATAATCCTTGTGTTGTCCTTCGGGTCACTGGGACCCGAAGGACAACACAAGGGATATGCAAGCATGACCTTCTCACGATAACACGCATGTTTACGTGCGCTGTATACAGCGTAGTCGTCCACGTGGAGAGCTGAGAATGCGTCCAGATAACACGCCACTTGGCTTTAGGAAAGTGGCGTGTAGGTTTACGCAAAGTCATGTCATGTTGCCAAGTAGCTCATCCAATCGTCGTGCAGACATTCTGAAGTCTGACAGTCTCTTTTTTTTAAGTTCTTGTCTATTTTTGTTGCTTCTTTTAACGTTTTCTCTGTTTTTCCTTTTGATGTTTTTGTCTCATTTCTCAATCCGTGCAGAAAGTGGTATTAGTACCGTTACTGCAGGAAAATTATCTGAACACTTCTTCCACCGCTGGCTTTCTAAAACGGACATTTGAGGCTCAACAACTAAACCAGCAGTGTTGTACCTGAACGCGTAGTTCATGAACTCGTTCATATTTTGGGTGAACGTACCGTATTACCGCCTGATGAACGTTACCGTGAACTCCTTCATTCTGGTGTCTGAACGGCACGCTCTCTCAGTTTAACTTCGTCCAATAGGGCGCCAGATTTCTACAGAGCCTTCCAGGCTGAAAACCAGGGCTAAAACACACCGTAAACAGGAAAAAACGCCCAATATCACCAGTGTCGGACCGCTGCATGAGTCATAAAAGCAGCGTGGAGGCGACAGCAGCGTGGAGGCTTCGTATGAGCATTTAAAACTGACAAAAAAAGGCCGGTGAGGATGTGAAAAATTGACATTTCTTGCCATACATTGCCGGCTTTCAAAAAGAAAATCCAAAAACTTCAGTCCCATCCACAGAAAACCTGAAACGGCACGCTTAACTGATTGGATATGAAGATGAAATCTGACGCAGAGTTTCAGTGTTAAAACTGATATAATAATTGCTGTCTGTGGTTCTATATTTAGGCTGTGGCAATAACTTAGAAAAATAATAGCTCACGGCAACATATGGAAACAAAGAACTTAGTTCATTTTTGGAACTGTGAATTTAGTTCAAAATGTTGAAGTATGAACTATGAACTGAACTAGATCATTTTAACATTTGTGAACTGAACTTAGAACTAGTTCATGTAGAAAGTGAACTTTCCCAACACTGTAAACCAGGCAGAGCATCTTTAACCATTTCATCTTTACGGAGCTGAAAGTCTAAATAAAAACAGAAGAGTTAAAAAAAAAGCAGCAGAGCATTTGTTGTTGTAAGTTTCCTTTTATTCCTCGATAAGGTCTTTTACAAATGTTCAGACGATGACAGCGTGCCTCGTTTCGAAGGCCGAGCCAAAAGGCCACACAAAGGACACTTGGAAAAACAACAGAGTCCATGTTTACAGAAAATTAAAAAGAACGCGTCTGACTCACTCTTCCCTTCCACGCTGCTTTTTCGGGACATTCACACCACGAAGTTCAATCAGTGAAAGAGTACAAATCCTGCCGACACAATAAATAGATTCCAGAGCAGAAAAAACAAAAAAAACACTCAGCAGACGCACTAAATCCCCGACACGTTCATTAAAAGAAATTAACTGTTACTGTGAGGAATTAATTTGTAAAACCAAATCGACTGGACTTTCTATTTATTTATTTTTTATCTGGGAGGTTTTTTTTCCACCCCTCAAAAAAAAAAGAAAACTCAGTGGTAAAGATCGTGGGGTAATAATTCGTCTGGATTCACACTTTCAGCCTCGACGACCAAATGAAAAGGCCCCGACTGATCAGATACGTGGTTCTGTTTCCGCTAATAAAGCAGCGGCGCCGGTGGCGGCGCCGGCAGCAGCGGCCCGGGAGGAATGTAGACGACCTGCTTCTCGTGGTTGGGATTCAAAGTCAAAATATTTCACAGTATGACGACCAATTTATTGTGGGAGAGAGAAAGGTGGTTTACAAGGACGACTTTACAGTGGGTGTCTGTGTGTGTGTGTGTGTGTGTGTGTGTGTGTGTGTGTCTGTGTGTGTATGTGTCTGTCTGCATGTGTGGGTGTGCGTCTGCGTCTGCCTGCATGGGTGTGCGTGCCTGTCTGTGTGTGTCTGCGTGTGTGTGTGTCTGTCTGTCTGCACGTGTGTATGTCTGTGTGTGTATGTGTCTGTCTGTCTGTCTGCACGTGTGTATGTCTGCTTCTGCGTGCGTCTGTGTGTGCGTGTCTGTGTGTATGTCTGTGTGCGTCTGCATCTGTCTGAGTGTGCCTGTCTGTCTGTCTGAGTGTGCCTGTCTGTCTGCGTGTGTGTGTGCCTGTGTGTCTGCATCTGTGTATGTGTACCTGTGTGTCTGCGTCTGTCTGAGTGTGCCTGTCTGTCTGTCTGTCTGAGTGTGTCTGTGTATGTGTCTGTCTGCGTGTGTGTGGATAAAACCAGCGTGATGACAGGGTGGATGAGTCTGAAAGGATGAGCAGGTGAAGTCCACTGAAGGTGTGTGTGTGTGTGTGTGTGTGTGTGTGTGTGTGTGTGTGTGTGTGTGTGTGTGTGTGTGTGTGTGTGTGTGTGTGTGTGTGTGTGTGTGTGTGTGTGTGTGTGTGTGTGTGTGTGTGTGTGTGTGTGTGTGTGTGTGTGTGTGTGTGTGTGTGTGTGTTTCAGCCTCTCTTCTCCTCCAGGGTTTTGTGCAGCTCGTCTGCGTCCTCTGCGGTTTTGACCCTGATGAGCAGCGGCACGGGGCTGCCGGGGTCCTTGTCGTCGACGGGCGGGTTGGGGACGCACACCACCATCACGTTGTTCTTCCCCACGCGGGAGCACGGCATGGACGCCTGCAGCATGATGTTCAGCAGGATGTTTCCTGCAAACACACAGACACAAAAAGGCCCGCAGGTAAACCAGAGATGTCCCAGAACCGGCGCTGTACCTGAACCAGTTCTTTCAACGGTAGTCCACGAACCAGGGCTGTGTGAAATTCTTATTCGACTAACACCCATTCAACTGTATCGACTAATCGATTAGTTGATTTAATCGACAGATCTGTAACGGTGTCTCCTCTGTGCTGATTTGACCATTCCTGCCCCCCACGGTATCAGAAATAGGGGCTGCGTTGTTACAGTGCATGTCAGTGTCACTCAGCAGAACAAGCTGGGGGTGTTCGGACCTGCCCCCACTGCTAAAAAAAAAATCCTGAAGAAAACACTGCTGTAAATCTGAGTTTCTCTGCCAAGAGTCACGCTAAAGGATGCATATATTGAATAAGATAACGCCAACTTTGCATATTTAAACAACATTTCAGGAAACGTGTAATACAAGAAATAGCTGCCTTAAAAGGTCCCATGGCATGAAAATGTCACTTTGAGTTTTTTTTAACATTAATATGAGTTCCCCCAGCCTGCCTATGGTCCCCCAGTGGCTAGAAATGGTGATAGGTGTAAACCGAGCCCTGGGTATCCTGCTCTGCCTTTGAGAAAATGAAAGCTCAGATGGGCCAATCAGGAATCTTCTCCTTATGAGGTCATAAGGAGCAAGGTTACCTCCCCTTTCTCTGCTTTTCCTGCCCAGAGAATTTGGCCCACCCATGTATATATATGAATGAGAGAGAGAGAGAGAGATCATGGCTTTCAAACGAGAAAAGTGGCAGTTGGTCCTAAGGCCTATATAAAAGAGACTTCAGATACAGTATTAGGGGACCACTAAGGTCTATATAAAAGAGACTTCAGATACAGTATTAGGGGACCACTAAGGCCTATATAAAAGAGACTTCAGATACAGTATTAGGAGACCACTAAGGTCTATATAAAAGAGACTTCAGATACAGTATTAGGGGACCACTAAGGCCTATATAAAAGAGACTTCAGATACAGTATTAGGGGACCACTAAGGTCTATATAAAAGAGACTTCAGATACAGTATTAGGGGACCACTAAGGTCTATATAAAAGAGACTTCAGATACAGTATTAGGGGACCACTAAGGTCTATATAAAAGAGACTTCAGATACAGTATTAGGGGACCACTAAGGTCTATATAAGAGACTTCAGATACAGTATTAGAGGACCACTAAGGTCTATATAAAAGAGACTTCAGATACAGTATTAGGGGACCCCTAAGGTCTATATAAAAGCATCCAAAGAGCACCATGTCATGGGACCTTTTAATGAAAGTAATCAAAGTAGGTTTCACGGTGATATCCATTAGGTCAAATGTCAACCCTTAATTCTTGTGTTTACCAGAGATGAGCTCGTACGTTTCTTGGAAATAAGTCCTTCAGCATGAAAACAGCATCAGACATGACTAATGGACTAAAGAGATCTAAGTTGACTAAGACCAAAACCACCGATTAGTCGACTAATCAGCTGAGAGGGAGCAGCACCAGTCGTGAACTCGTTCATATTTTGGGAGAACGTGAACTGAACGTACCGTATTACCGCCTGATGAACGTTACCGTGAACTCCTTCATTCTGGTGTCTGAACGGCACGCTCTCTGTTTAACTTCGTCCAATAGGGCGCCAGATTTCTACAGAGCCTTCCAGGCCAAAACCAGGGCTAAAACACACCGTAAACAGGCCTTCATATGTAGCGGAAAAAACACCCAATCTGGTAACACCAGCCAACCGGTGTCTAACCACAGCGTGGGTCATCCAATCAGAAAGCAGCGTGGAGGCTTCGTATGATTATTTAACCCTTGTGTTGACTTCGGGTCAATTTGATCCGTTTTCAAATATTTGTTTTATATCAGAAAATATGGGACGTAGAAATAAGCGCTGAACATGTGTAGAAGAAAAATTTAACAATTTAAAACGTTGGAAAAAGCAAAAACAAACTGTGAAAAAAAGGTGTCAAAAACGTGGAAAAAATAAGTGTTTTTTTCAAGGTTGATGGGAAGGCAACACAAGGGTTAAACCAGTTTGATGATGAGGTCGCTGAGGACGGAAGAATCTGACATTTCTGGACAAACTTCAGTCTTCATCCACAGCGAACCTGAAACGGCACGACGAACTGAAGCAACATATGGAACAAGAGAACTACGAACTAAGTTCATTTTTAGAACTGTGAAATGTTGAAGTATGAACTATGAACTGAACTAGTTCATTTTAACATTTGTGAACTGAACTTTGAACTATCTATATCAGGTCTCGTCTCTCCGGTGAGTTCTGAGGAACTTTTTGGACCGACTCGGGGACACTGATCAGTCCCACTGGCTCTACTGCCGTCTGATTGGCCGTCTGGTTGGTGTGTAAGCGCCTTAAGACGAATACTTTTAAGACCCTGTGGGTATCCTGTTAATTAGAGCTGCAAAGATTATTCAAATAGTTGTCAGCTGTTGTACTAGACTATTTAGAGACAGACTGCAGAAGAAATAAAATAGTTTAAGAACAAGTTCTTTACCATTACAAGATTTTTGTCTGCAGGGCTGTACCGGGGTTTTGCAAGGTTTGCCGAAAAAAGAAATAAGCTTTGTGGTGACGATCACATCGAAAAAGAAAAAGTATACTATAAATTATTTGTCAATCATGGGTAATGTTTAAATGTTTTAACTGCGCTTTATTCGCGTATTTTATCTCTCAGTTCTTTAAATTCTTATACTACACTGTAAAATGTATTCTTGTCTTTTAAATGGTTTTTAATTGTCTTCTAACTGCTCTTTCATGTTTTATGTAAAGCACTTTGAAGTGCCCTGTTGCTGAAATGTGCTCTAAAAATAAAGCTGCCTTGCCTTACTATAAATGTGTATTATTTAGATAATCGATGAATTGGTGAGGAAAAGAAAAGTAAAACTTCTGGCTGCATAGTTGGGTCTCAGCTGTTTCTCTGTTCGACCAGCAGGGGGGGCTGTTGGATCACAGAAAAACCCATCTCTCTCTTCCCTCTCTGCTCGCTGTCTCACCCAAATTCAAGGAGAGTAGTGAACTGATTATGTATTTAACTAGTGACCAGCGTTTTAGGGAACCATCCACAGTAATTTTTTTAAACAATTTGGTTGAAGGAAACCCAAATTTCTGATATAGAAACTTTTTGACAATGGGTAAGATTAAAAACACAGCCTGCTCCGTAAGCAATTGGTCCTGTAATGTGTGTAGTTTCTGTTGTCTGATTGTTTAACTTCTGTGTTTGCCTTTTATTTTCATATCTTGTTTTCGTTTGTTTTTATATTCTCTCCCGTTTTTTTTAACTTTATATTTTTACAGGGGACCCCCAGGGTTCTTAAAGCTAGATTTAAGAAATTTAATGCTAACTTCACCGCCATATAATAGAACATCAGTGTGTGGAAAATTAGGCTGAGAAAAGAAGTATTTACCAGGTAACGTTCAAACTGAAACTAAATAAAACTATCAAAAGCCGTCTTGGTTCATCTTTCCACTGTTCCAACAATCACCGCTCTGGTTTGGTTGAAATAACCCCTTAATTCACCCATTTACATGTGGAGATATGCTGTCTCTATACACACTAAAAGTCCTGATTATTTACATGGAGTCTGGTGGAGATATGCTGGCTCTATACACGCTAAAAGTCCTGATTATTTACATGGAGTCTGGTGGAAATATGCTGGCTCTATACACGCTAAAAGTCCTGATTATTTACATGGAGTCTGGTGGAGATATGCTGTCTCTATACACGCTAAAAGTCCTGATTATTTACATGGAGTCTGGTGGAGATATGCTGGCTCTATACATGCTAAAAGTCCTGATTATTTACATGGAGTCTGGTGGAGATATGCTGTCTCTATACACGCTAAAAGTCCTGATTATTTACATGGAGTCTGGTGGAGATATGCTAGCTCTATACACGCTAAAAGTCCTGATTATTTACATGGAGTCTGGTGGAAATATGCTGGCTCTATAGACGCTAAAAGTCCTGATTATTTACATGGAGTCTGGTGGAGTTTGGGGATGGCGATTTCGGGGACTGATGGGAACAACAATCTTTGAAATTGGTCCAGTATTAAGCGAAAACCATCAGTCAGCGTCCAATAAAAGTTCTGTTTTTGCCGCTGACAGACTCAGATTATTAATCTAAGTGTCTGACAACATTATGGGATGGATCCCTACAGAGATAGCTTTTAGTTAAAGAGTAAGATCCTTTTAGTTTAACATGAAACAGCCCCGAAATCACCATCACCAAACTCCACCAGACTCCATGTAAATAATCAGGACTTTTAGCGTGTATAGAGCCAGCATATCTCCACCAGACTCCATGTAAATAATCAGGACTTTTAGCGTGTATAGAGCCAGCATATCTCCACCAGACTCCATGTAAATAGTCAGGACTTTTAGCGTGTATAGAGCCAGCATATCTCCACATGTAAATGGGTGAATTAAGGGTTTATTTCAACCAAACCAGAGTGGTGATTGTTGGAACAGTGGAAAGATGAACCAAGACGGCTTTTGGTAGTTTTATTTAGTTTCTGTCCACTTTGAATGAAGTGTGTTTTATGATGCTAAAAGTCCTGATTATTTACATGGAGTCTGGTGGAGATATGCTGGCTCTATACACACTAAAAGTCCTGATTATTTACATGGAGTCTGGTGGAGTTTGGTGATGGTGATTTCGGGGCTGTTTCATGTTAAACTAAAAGGATCTTACTCTTTAACTAAAAGGTCTATCTCTGTAGGGATCCATCCCATAATGTTGTCAGACACTTGGTTACCCCTTTTTTTATATTAATTTCCAGTGGAATCAAACCAACAACTGGTGAAGTTGTAGCTGGGTATGTGTGGTTACCCAGATTAGTGTCGGCGCGAATGATCATCTGAATCTTCCCGTCCTGGGTGTGTTTGAGGTGCAGAGTTCCCACTCCTTTCTCTTTGAACGAGGACTCCTTCTTGTAGAACAGTTTACACCTGAAACACAAAAACACTTCATGTTAACGGAAAAACAATCAGAAGAACAAAAGGCAACATTCGTATATATTCTAGCTCTGCACGATATATTGCAATAATAATATTATAACTAGCTATAAATAAATAGATATTAAAGCGTGTTTTCCTGTGTCAATTTTAACAAATTCTTGATTGGCCGATGGCACATTCAAATCAAATGATTATGATGAAAGATTGTAGATTATTCTGTGGCTAAATGTTAAAATTATTTACTTATTGAAGCTGAGCGAGAGTTTTAATAAAATCCACAAGTTGTTTAATATATTATACAAATTACAGTTGATAAAGATTTAGTCCTGAGAGCAGAAAACACACTGTACATAAAATAAAAGTACTGTTTCTTTCCATTATTTGTTTATTGAGGCCATGAGATGATTTAAAAAAACATAAAATCCTGTTCATTTCTTTCAGATTTGTCCAATAATTTCCGTTTTCTTGCAACATAGTGGCCAGTTTGTCCTCTAAGTCTCTAAAAAGATCCCATTTTAAACTAGTTGAGAAAAAGAAACCACTTAGGTTGGAGTGACTCAAACATAAGTGAGCTTTAACGAGAGATTGGTTTGTTTTTAACATCATGAATAATGTTTAAATAATGAATACTTATGAAGACGTACTTCTTTGAGTAGAAGGCGTTGTCCTCTTTCACTTCTTTGACCTCCGGTTTGGGCGGCTCCTCCGTCTCTTCGTCTCCGTTCACGTCTACACAAAGAAAAGGAACATTCAGTTTATTTGATTTACAAGATTATCAGACTTTAACATATTTATGAAGAAAGCTGAAACGATGAGTCGATCTAGAGGTTAATTTAAATCTGCATTTATTTTGATAATCAAGCCATTCTTAAAAAAGGTATAGTGGAGGATTTTCCCGAATTTTAGAAAAGAACCGCCCTCTCCACTTTTTGAAAAAATGCACATGCGCACCACTCTACCTGCTCCCGAGAGGGAAGGCCTATTAAACGTGTGCACGAGAGTGCTCTGTTTACAAGTTGCTGTCGGCATGGTTCATACGAGCTACTTTCAGAAAGAAGATTTACACTTTTCCACAAATTGAGATGTTTACCGTGTGTGCGCGGTGCGTGACTTGTGCCAGGGCTAGCATCGCTAATCATAGCTTACATCAACTTCTACTAGCAGTGATTTTAAATGGATTTCTCCAAATAGCACGCCAAACTTTACCTGTCGAGTAGAAACTTCGCGACTGAGGCATCAGTGGAGAGCCCAACCTGTGCTTTTAGCGCACGCCAGCGTGTGAAACATTCTCCCAAAAACACTCCGGTCTTGTTTCTTTCTTCAGAGGCCTTTCTCTTCTCGTCGTATCTTTCGTAGACACTCGTAGCTCACCACACATATACACCTGAAAGTATTCATGCGCAGAAAGCGAAAACTACCCTAGGGACGAGCACGTACCACGGCCTTACGTAGACATAGCGCCAGAATGATTGACAACCAGGAGGACCAATAGTCTTGATGATCCACCCGGAAAAAGAAAATCCTCCACAATACCTTTAAGCAAAACTCTCCAATAAGTTGTGACTAAAAATGTAGATTTTAGTATTAATTAGCCTTTTTTTTAAACTCTTCTATGATAGTTAATAAAAAGCTTTAGATTTTCCGCCTGAAGGCAGCACGTTAGTCTGTTAAACTGACCTTTGTCGACCAAAACAGACCGATTCAGCAACTGCGCGGCCTATTTCTCGCTTAAAATGTTTTCAGAAACACGTTTCGGTGAACCATTCGGTGACAAGACAGATTAGCGCCGCCTGCTGGTATGGAGACGTATTACGTCTCGCACACGTGCAGAACGTATGCTCAAGTCAGCGTCTCTTCGGTGAGTTTGAGGCACTTTTTTGGACCTCGAGGAGACTGATCGGTCTGACTGGCTTTACTGCAGACAGTCGGCCGTCTGGTTGGTGTGTCAGAGCCTTTAGTTAAAGCGAGACAGGGCGACTGTGCTGCATTCATGCAGCGTTGGAATAATCAGTTTGCACTGCATTAAGATTGTGAGATAAGACATGCTTTGGCAGAGATTTGCACTTTTTTTTTTAAATGTTTTAGGTTACTTGATTGTGGATTATGTTCTGGATGAATGGATGAGTTGTTTAGTCTCTAAAATGTGTATCAGTGTCTCCCAAAAAGCCCAAGATAAACGCCCTCAAATGCCTCGTTTTGTCCACAACTCAAAAGATATTCAGTTTAGAGAGAAGAAACTAGAACAATATTCATATTTAACAAGCTGCAGACAGAGGTTTTACTGCTCTTTTCATAGAAAATGACTCAAACTGATTATCAGATTATCAAAAATAGTTGGCGATTCATTTAATAGTTGACAGCTAATAGATTCATCTTTGCAGCTCTACTCAAAGGCATTAGGAAAGCAAGAAATTCAGCAAATTAGTCTTTGACAGGCTGTTAATTAACCAGACATGAAGCTGGTTGAAGGCAGACCATGGTTCATTTGAATAATGGAAAATATAAAACATATTTTGCACTGTTTGACACCTTTTTTTGCAACAAGCTGCGATCACAGTTGACCTTTTTTTCCACTGACTTTGGGAAACTGATCAACAGTTTTACCATTTTCTGACATTTCAGAGACCAAAAAAACATCTATTCATCCAGACAATTAAGCCTCAATTAGTTATTTCAGCTTCCTGTGACACTAAAGAATAACCGTTGATTATTATAAAATAAAAATGAAAGTCTCTCAGCTTCCTCTACACATTTAAGTGAAGTAATGAGAGGCAATAATTTAATGATAATTTATCGTCTTTCGATGGAATCATATATGGAGATATCTTGATATACAATTACGTTGTCGAAATTGATAACAAGCACGTACTAACTCAATTTTCTCAGAATATCTGTTGTGAAATATTTTGAGGGAATATCATTTGAAGAATTGCAGATTTGTTTTAACGTCGCATTATTTTTGTGCATGCATGTAAACATAGTATACAGCTGGAAGAAAAGTATTTTTTTCTCTATAAATTTCATTTGAAACTGTTTACTACATTAGTGATGATTATTTATCTAAAATCTCATGATTAAAAATATCTCGTGAAAGCACCAGTTGTCAACCCTACAATAACATCACAATATCGTTATCGATATATTTGGTCAAGAATATCGTGAAATCCGATTTTTCTCCCTATCGCCCAGCCCTACTCGATATCAATATTCTAGGGTTGACTAATGTTGCTTTAACAAAATATCTTCACACTTAGATTTTGGACAAATTACATTACATGTCATTTAGCTGACGCTTTTATCCAAGGCGACTTACAATTGCTATATATGTCGGAGGTTGCACGCCTCTGGAGCAACTAGGGGTTAAGTGCCTTGCTCAGGGGCACATTGGTTGATGTATCGCAGTGGGAATCGAACCTACATCTCCCAAACCAAAGGCACGTGTCATATCTACTGCACCATCACTACCACAAATAATCATCAGTAATGTGGACATTATGTCTAAGTGGGTAAAGGCAAATAATAGAACAGTTAGAACAGTCTGCTCAGTTCAGAAAAGTACATCACTTTACTGTAACGCAGCCTTTACAACCAGGAAAACACTTATGTCATATCATGATATCCTAAATCTAAGACAATAGTAGGGCTGGTCGATTATGGGAAAAAAAATATAGTCACGATTATTTTGGTCAATATTGAAATCACGATAATTTAAAACGATTACTCGTTGACTTGGAACATTTTTGCAATTAGCAATTAAAGTTAAATACAGTACAGGCCAAAAGTTAGGACAAACCTCATTCTATGTGTCTTTATTTTCATGACTATTTACATTGTAGATTCTCACTGAAGGCATCAAAACTATGAATGAACACATATGGGATTATGTACTTAACAACAAAGTGTGAAATAACTGAAAACATGTCTTATATTTTAGATTCTTCAAAGTAGCCACCCTTTGCTTTTTTGATAACTCTGCAAACCCTTGGTGTTCTCTCAATGAGCTTCATGAGGTAGTCACCTGAAATGGTTTTACCTTCACAGGTGTGCTTTGTCAGGGTTCATTAGTGGAAGTTTTTCCCTTATTAATAATAAAGCAAAGGGTGGCTACTTTGAAGAATCTAAAATATAAGACATGTTTTCAGTTATTTCACACTTTTTTGTTAAGTACATAATTCCATATGTGTTCATTCATAGTTTTGATGCCTTCAGTGAGAATCTACAATGTAAATAGTCATGAAAATAAAAAGGAAACATTGAATGAGAAGGTGTGTCCAAACTTTCGGCCTGTACTGTAAATCCACAGTAAAAACTGTGAAATTTGCCTTAATACTTTTCCTATTTAAACTTTATTTTTGTCATTCAGAACACAAAACGTAATGAGCTAAATAATTGTTTTTCCTCGATTATTCTGTTTTTGTGCTCATTGGGAGTAGAAATCATAATCACGATTCAATTTTGATTAATTGCTCAGCCCTATGTACTATTTTAACATTTTGGGGGGGGTTTCTTGGGGTTGTTTAGATCTCTGGGGTCATTTAGCGTCTCTTTGTTTGTGTCTCTTTGTGGTAGTTTTTATCAATATCTGTGTCCAAAACGTTGGTAAAGCTAGAGCACATAATACACAAACACTCAAAAAAACTTAAAGACAAAACTCAAAGCTAAAGTAGTCAGACTACAGTCATCAGATCTGAGGAAAGACTTTTTTAGTCACATTCATTCTGAGGGCTTAGGAGCTGCACCTAGACCTTTTATAAGCCTGTAATGTATCCTACAAAGTAGAGCTGGGCAATATATGGATATTATATCGATATCGTGATACGAGACTACATATCGTCTTAGATTTTGGATATTGTTCTATCGTAATATGGCATAAGCGTCGTCTTTTCCTGGTTTTAAAGGCTATTATTTGCCTTTACCCACTTAGTCATTACATCCACATTACTGATGATTATTTATCTAAACTCTCATTGTGTAAACGCTACAATTAGGGCTGCATGATTATGGCCAAAATGATAATCACGATTATTTTAATCAATATTGAGATCACGATTAATTATCACGATTATTTGTTGATTTAACCAAAACAAAATTTTATTGTCACATAGGCTAATTATAACTGCTTTTACATCCATATTGTGCTACATTCCTCCTTTATTGAAGGATACTGTGAAGGAGTATGCCATTTCAGTTGTTGTGCGACCGTTTCCCACACATGCATGTTTGCCTTGAGGTATCTACCTGACGAAATAGCAACACGGATTTCATTGGCTCATTACACTGCTACTTACATGTCTGCGTTGTGCTCCGAAACCCACGTTAGAGGCAACATAAACATCGCTGCATGTCACGCTAGTAAACACTAATAACACGTTACACAGCAGGTAACGTTAGCCTAGCGTTAGCCACAGTAGTAACTGGATTAAACACGGCTAAATGGTGTAGTGCGTCTGTATTTCCAACAACGGGACGTCCAACAGTCTGCTGCTAAAGCTATGAGCTAACAGACACAAACTAGCACTGGTCACTGCTGTTGTCTGAAAAACAAAACCTACAGGACATAATGTTGCATTTACTGGTAAACATCGTGACCGGCTTATGATGACCGACTGCTACCTGTTGTGGAATTTTCCTCCCGTTACTCTGTCCTCGGTGACTGTCTACATCTAGAAACTAAGCTGCGCGGTGCAGGCAGGGAACAGCTCTGATTGGCTCACAGAGGCACGTGATCAGACAGTGGTTTATGGAGCGCTAGATTGGCTTTGATAAGGAGCGTTCTATGACTCATTTTAAATATCGCTCGATCACGCAAATTTGATCGTGGGAAGCCAAAATCGTGATCGTGATTAAAATTCGATTAATTGTGCAGCCCTCGCTACAATATCGTTGCGGTGTCGATATCGAGGTATTTGGTCCAAAGTATCGCGATGTTAGATTTTCTCCGTATCGCCAAGCCCTGCTACAAAGTAAATCATCGTTTTTAAAAAGACGAGTACAAACTCCAGCTTCAGTATTTTGTTTTTCGGGACATATTATATTTCGTACCTGCGGGCCGAGCGTCCTCGGACTTTGCCCCGAAGGCTCCCGGCGCTCCGAACAGAGAGGAGGAGGAGGAGGAGGCGGCGCCGGAGCCGAACGAGAAGCCGGGGGGAGTCGTCTTGGACCCTACGCAGCCGAGGACGGAGCTGTCCACCTTCTGCCCGAAGTTAAACGTGACGCCGGTGTTCATCGGAGCCGCGGGGGCGGCCGAGTCTTCTGTCGAATTCTTGCTATAGGAGAAAAAAGTGGCGGCGGCTGGAGCTGGAGCGGCTGGGCTGCTTCTGCTACCGGAGGAGGAAGAAGAAGAAGAAGAAGAGGAGGAGGGAGGAGGAGGAGGAGGAGAGGCTCTGGTTGGCAGCATCCCTCCCTGCTGCTGCTGCTGCTTCTTCTTCTTCTCCTCCTCGGAGCCTGCGCCGTCAGCGGACGCCCCCCCGGCTCCATACTGGCGCTCGATGCTGGCCAGGTGGCGCTCGTAATCCCTGAAGATGGGGTTGAGATCACACAGAGGGTTGCCGTTCACGTGCTTGGTGATCCAGTCGCGCACCGAGCAGTTGAGAGCCGTGAGCTGCCGGCTGTACTCCTTGTTGTTGCCGTTGACGATGACACCGCCGCCGCCGAGGCTCGGGCTTTGAGTCGGGCTCGGAGCCGAGCCATTGGTCTGCTTGGCCGTGATGTCAGCGGAGGCGGGGCCATTGAATGTTAGACCTAGACACAACAATAAATACAGAGACACATAATACATACATATAACATGAAAAGATTATGGATTAGAGAAGGATGTGCAAAAATGTTGAGGGAATTGATGACGATGATAATAAATTGTATCTATATAACGCTTTACATGGTGCTCAAAGACACTTTACAACACAACACACACATGAATGAAAAAACAAGCAGCTAACATTGGGTAATATGTGAGACTATTGTAGGTGGAAGGCTGATCTGAAGAGGTTTTGATGAAGGGAGAAGTGTTAGTGTGGAAGCAGCTGGATGAGGAAGAGAGGAGACGAAAAGCCATCTCTCCCCCTACAGCCCCCCCCCGCCCTGCAGTGACACAACATGAAATAAGAGCACACAGAGACACACACACACACACACACACACACACACACACGCACAGAGAGAGAGACACACACACGCACAGAGAGAGAGACACACACACGCACAGAGAGAGAGACACACACACGCACAGAGAGAGACACACACACGCACAGAGAGAGAGAGACACACACAGAGACAGAGACACACAAGGACAGAGAGAGAGAGACAAAGAGGGACAGAGAGAGAGAGACAAAGAGGGACAGAGAGAGAGACAAAGAGAGGGACAGAGAGAGAGACAAAGAGAGGGACAGAGAGAGAGACAAAGAGAGGGACAGAGAGAGGGAGAGAGACAAAGAGTGGGACAGAGAGAGAGAGACAAAGAGAGGGACAGAGAGAGAGAGACAAAGAGAGGGACAGAGAGAGAGAGACAAAGAGGGAGACAGAGAGAGAGGGACAGAAAGAGGGAGACAGAGAGAGAGAGACAAAGAGAGGGACAGAGAGAGAGAGACAAAGAGGGAGACAGAGAGAGAGGGACAGAGAGAGAGAGACAAAGAGAGGGACAGAGAGAGGGAGAGAGACAAAGAGTGGGACAGAGAGAGAGAGAGACAAAGAGAGGGACAGAGAGAGAGAGACAAAGAGGGAGACAGAGAGAGAGAGGGACAGAGAGAGAGAGACAGACAAAGAGGGACAGAGAGAGAGGGACAGAAAGAGAGAGAGAGACAAAGAGAGGGACAGAGAGAGAGGGACAGAGAGGTAGAGAGAGAGAGACACACACTTAACATTGAGCCCTGTACAGTTATGTTGATTATATTAAACCAGAAGAAATTGCACTGTGTGACCAACAGGTGGCGTTGGGAGCAAATGAACCCAGTTATGCTTCATGAGGCTCCATCTCCCTTCATCACAACTGTTTTCTTTACCTCTCAGTGGTCAGAGAAGAGAAAGGCGCTCCCTTGTGGATACTAATAATAACTCCTAACACGTTGCACTTTGTGTCCATTAAACATCAATGAATTCACATTAAAAGTCGTCTCCTCACCAGGCGTAGGAGTGGGCGTTACCGCGGGAGACGAGAAGCCTCCGAACGAAGGCGCGATGCTGTTCCCGTTGGTCAGGGTGCCGAGGCCCTTGAAGCCGCCTCCGTTCCCAAAACCAGAAAACGCCGTTGGAGCCGAGCCTCCGCTCGCCGCCGGCGCCGCCGCCGAGGTCAGAGAGAAGCCTTTAAAACCTTTGAAGGATCCGCTACCCTCGCTCTGAAACGAGACAACGTTCACAGGTTTAGGTACCAATTTGAGTATCAATTAGCCTTGATTTTTTTTAAGTCTTCTATGTTACATGACATGTCATTTAGCTGAGGCTTTCATCCAAAGCGACTTACAACCAGAGGTGTATAGTCCAGGTGCCAGAAAGTAAAAATCCTGCCATGTTTTTGGATCTGCCTCTACATCTAGAACAGGTGTTTTCACTAACGAGCTCATCTACCTGGTAGAGGAGCTGGTTTAGTGATGGTTGGGACTAGAGCTGGGCAATATATCGAATATCCTATCGATATCGTGATATGAGACTAGATATTGTCTTAGATTTTGGATATCGTTATATCGTAATGTGGCATAAGTGTTGTCTTTTCCTGGTTTTAAAGGCTGCATTACAGTAAAGTCATTTTTTCAACTTACCAGACTGTTGTAACTGTTATATTATTTGCCTTTCCCCACTTAGTTATTAGATCTCCATTACTGCTGATTATTTATCAAAAATCTCATTGTGTAAATATTTTGTGAAAGCACCAATAGTCAACACTACAATATCGTTGTGGTATCGATAGAGGTATTTGGTCCAAAATATCGTGATATTTGATTTTCTCCATATTGCCCAGCCCTAGTTGGGACAGCTGCTGGACAGGATTTCTACTTTCTGGCACCTGGACTATACACCTCTGCTTACAATTAAGTGCTTTCAACTGTGAAGGTTCAAACTCCAGACAACAAGTAGTAAGTGCAAGTACATTAGCTTTAAATAAGCAAAGCTACAAAGAGACATATGAAAGTGGAGTTTTTTTTTTTTTTTTATCCTAGGTGTAGTCTGAAGAGATGAGTTTTTAGCCTTCGGCTTTTCGGCCAGCCTGATGTCGATAGGGAGCTCGTTCCACCATTTGGGAGCCAGGACAGCGAACAGAGTCTGGATTTGGTTGAGTGATTAGTTCTCCCTCGCTGTGAGGGGGCAGCGAGCAGGTTGGCTGATGCAGAGCGAAGTGGGGTATAGGGTTTAAAAATAAAAAATAAAATTATACTGTTTATTGATCCCCAGTGGGGAAAAAAAAAAAAGTGATAAAACGTCTGAGAAAGCCACAAAAATGACCAAAAAAAGCAACATTTAGTAATACAGTCAAAGATATTTTAAATTTTTTCGCTGTATGCATGTGAATTTAACTCTACATGTCTGGCCCTTGATGTGTGGCCCTAGCGGAGGAGCGGTGTAGTGCGAGAGAACAAGCCGAGCTGCTGCGTTCTCCTAACCTGACTCCACCAGATGGATCGCTTCCCATTAGCTCGGCATATCCATCTGGGAACTTTCCGTTGGAGAACTTTTGGGAAGGGGCGAAAACCCTGGTTAGCTGATTGGATAAACCATCTGTCTATCACCACCTATAGTTGGTGATAGACGGGCCAAATCAACCAATCAGATTCACGAAGCGTATGAAAATACAACCACGAGCCAGGCCGCCCCTGCTGCTGCAGGCAGAGCATAGCTCGTTAGCTCAGCAAGCTAGCAGCATGTCGGTAAAGGATATTTGCCGTTTGTGTAACGAGAATTTAGGAATAAAAGGCCCCATTTCAGGTTCCCGGTCCATATTCCAAAAGAAGGATCCAAGAGAAAAATGCATTAGCGAGCAGCTAACAGAATTAGATCTACTGCTGTCTGAAAATCCTGGTTAGCTGATTGGATAAACCATCTGTCTATCACCACCTAACCCGCCTCAAAACCAACGCTGATTGGCCCGTTCGTTTGGCGAACTGCTCCAAATTTTCTCTATCTCAAGATGCCAGACTGATCTGCGAGTGGAGAACTGGAGCTCGCCAGATCAGGACGGCCTCACCAGGTTAGCGTTCTCTACGATAGTTAATAAAAATCTTTAGATTTTCCACCCGAAGACAGCACGCGAAGGCAGACAACGGCAGCTACAGACCGGTGTTGGGGATCCTCTCCAGTGAAATGCACACACACTTTTACACCGTTTAGCGGTCAGCATTTGAACTGTGTTTAATCCAGCTACTAGTTAGCGGTAGGCTAACGTCACCGGCTGTCGAGCGTAGTGTTAACTAGCGTCCCGAGCGGCGATGTTTCGGTTGCCTCTAACCTCCGTTTCGGAGCATCAGACAGTCCTTCCAGAAGAATCCTTGATTATGTGGCACGTTTTCTTAAAAAATACGATGGAATATGCGGGATATTGATGCAGTTTTATGCGATGAAATTGCGGGAACTTGCAAAAACTGCAGTTTAGAATAGAATAGAATAAATCTTTATTGTCCACCGGGGCGGAAATTTTTCTTTGGCTCACCAGACATACAAAAAATAAAAATACAAACAACATGTCAGACATAGTAAATTGAATATAAAAAAGAAGAAAAAAAAAAGAGAAATATATAAATATGCTTAAAATCATTAGGATAGCAGCTCATATTGATGTTATCACTTGGTTTGGTTGAGGATACTGATGGCATTTGGAATAAAAGGATTTTTTTAAAAACACTTTTTGCCAGAGGCACTCTGAAACGCCTCCCAGACTTCAGGAGCTCAAACTGGCTCAAAAGAGGGTGTGTACTATCTGCAGTGATCTTTCCTAGCTTTCTTCCTCATTCTGTCAGTGTATATTTGTGTCAGATGTTTTGGGGGTTTTCCCACTATTTTGCTAGCCATTGACACTATCCTATTAAGCTTGTTCTTAAGTTTGCAGCTTAAATGACAACACCCCTCTTTTTGATGATGTTCACATCGCGCAATTACATCACTTCATAACAACAGGGGAATATGGCTGCTCTTGTGTGAAGTAAACGCAACATTTTTCAACTTTCTAAGGGCCACACTAGAAAATGAGAATCACATCAAGGGCCAGACATAGAGTGTGTTGCTTTTATGTCACGGGAAAAGTCAAATATCTTTGACTGAATTATTGCATGTCTCATATAGTCGTCTCACTTACAGTTTGGTCGACAAAAATGTTGAAGAAAATGCCAAATAAACTGTCAAAAACACGTTACAAAAAGTAGGTGGGCCAAAATGTATTGTGATCTAAATGTAGATCCAGGGGGCCGGATCAAAATTAGCAAGGGGCCGGATTTGGGCCCGCGGGCCTTGAGTTTGACACGTGTGTGCTAGGATATATTATGGGACTTTTTTTGCAACAAAAATGCGGGGTAGTGATGTACCGAAATGAAAATTCTTGGCCGAAACCGAAAGAGGAAACCAAGACCGAAACCCCGAAAGAAATTAAGCCAATTATTAGTACCATTGCATTTATGGCTATGACTGTGTACTAACTTTACTAAAATCAAGGCATTGCAATTGTATAAATTAATATTAAAGTTTAATTAAAAAAATATCTAGCAGAAATATGGCTACAATCTGATAGTCACACACAGTATACAGTAGCCTAAGAACAGAATAGCTTACCTATTATTATTGTTATTATTATTATTATTATTATTAGTAGAGGCACTTTCTTGCAGGATTTCTCTGAACATATCAGACAGCGAGGGTGCATGCCCCTCATCTGGTGCAGAGAGACGAGTCTTTGTTTCTGCGCCCTGATCTCCTCCGGCGCTGGGCGCCGCTCCGTCTCCATGGCGACCTGGATCATTTCTCGTGCGCCCTGCTTTATTTCCGCATCCAAGTAACGGTCTTTATAACGCGGATCAAGTCCAGTCGCGATGAAGTGCCGAGGATCCGAACAGATCTCAGTGAAACGTGCGCTGACAGACTCTAAGAGCTACTTCTCATTGGTTTCACTGCGTGGTCCGTCTCCTCCTCGTTGCCTAGGAGATGCTCTGCAGGTGGATCGGGTACTGACACACGTGCAGGTCGCGGTTTCTGTTTGCGTCATCACAACATTTTCGGCCGTACTGTTTCGGTGATAAAAGTATTTCGGTGGCCGAATATTCGGTGCATCCCTAACGCAGGGATTATGAAATCGTGAAAGCTCCGCATATGTTGCGTGGAAATCGGCAATTTATGCGGCTTATTTGAAAAAAAAATGCGATCACATAATCGTGTTTTTCTGGAGGGACTGATCAGAGAGAACTCCCCACCCCCAAATAAAAACAAAAACCCCCCGAAAAATATTTCATATTTGTGGTTTTTACCTCTCCAATATTTCTGCGTTTGGCCTTCTTGATCGCCCGGCTCTTCAACACATCTTCACTTGCAACACAAAACGTCCCGGCCTGTTGAAGAACAACATGTTCAATAAAAACAAATGCAACTTCACATGATTTTTGGGCCATTATTAATTATTATTATCATCATATCTGTGTCTAAAAACGTTGGAAAAGCTAGAGCAGATAATACATAAATAACTCAAAAAAGCTTAAAGACTGAACTTGCTAAAGAAGTTTAACTACAAATCATTAAGATAAGATCAAACTTTGTTCACACAGAAAATGTCCTCGCATCGTCTGCGCCAACAATCAACAGACACACACACACAGACGCACACAGACACACACACACACAGAGACACACACACACACATTAGAGACATACACACGCAGAGACACACACACGCACACACATTAGAGACACACGAACACATAGAGACAAACACATTAGAGACACACACACACACAGAGACACACACACACACATTAGAGACACACACCCACAGAGACACACGCACACAGAGACACACGCACACAGAGACACACGCACACAGAGACACACGCACACACATTAGAGACACACATACACAGAGACACACATACACAGAGACACACGCACACACATTAGAGACACACACACACACACACACAGAGACACACACACACAGAGACACACGCACACACATTAGAGACACACATACACAGAGACACACATACACAGAGACACACATACACAGAGACACACATACACAGAGAGACACCGCACACACATTAGAGACACACACACACACACACACACACACACACACACACAGAGACACACACGCACACACATTAGAGACACACACACACAGAGACACACGCACACAGAGACACACGCACACAGAGACACACGCACACAGAGACACACGCACACACATTAGAGACACACACACACAGACACACACACACAGAGACACACACACACACACACATTAGAGAGACACACACACAGAGACACACACGCACAGAGACACACACACACACACAGAGACACACACGCAGAGACACACACACAGAGACACACACGCACAGAGACACACACGCACAGAGACACACACGCACAGAGACACACACACACACACACACACACACACACACAGAGACACACACACAGAGACAGATGTGCACACACACACACACACACACAGTAGGGAGAACCCTGACATTAGTCTGAATTAGTGTAATGTGTGTGTGTTTCTTTGTGTCTCACCTCCTCTCCCTCCTCCTCCTGATCCCAGTTCCTGTCCGTTAGCTCTTTGTCAGCGATCCTCTTCGCCATCCCACCGGCTCTGTAACACACCGAGAGAAGAGTGAAGTAACACAGAGAGAAGAGTGAAGTAACACAGAGAGAAGAGTGAAGTAACACACCGAGAGAAGAGTGAAGTAACACACAGAGAGAAGAGTGAAGTAACACACAGAGAGAAGAGTGAAGTAACACAGAGAGAAGAGTGAAGTAACACACAGAGAGAAGAGTGAAGTAACACAGAGAGAAGAGTGAAGTAACACAGAGAGAAGAGTGAAGTAACACAGAGAGAAGAGTGAAGTAACACAGAGAGAAGAGTGAAGTAACACAGAGAGAAGAGTGAAGTAACACAGAGAGAAGAGAAGTAACACAGAGAGAAGAGTGAAGTAACACCGAGAGAAGAGTGAAGTAACACAGAGAGAAGAGTGAAGTAACACAGAGAGAGAAGAGTGAAGTAACACAGAGAGAAGAGTGAAGAAACACAGAGAGAAGAGAGAAGTAACACAGAGAGAAGAGAGAAGTAACACACAGAGAGAAGAGAGAAGTAACACACAGAGAGAAGAGTGAAGTAACACAGAGAGAAGAGTGAAGTAACACACAGAGAGAAGAGTGAAGTAACACAGAGAGAAGAGTGAAGTAACACACAGAGAGAAGAGTGAAGTAACACACAGAGAGAAGAGTGAAGTAACACAGAGAGAAGAGTGAAGTAACACAGAGAGAAGAGTGAAGTAACACAGAGAGAAGAGTGAAGTAACACACCGAGAGAAGAGTGAAGTAACACAGAGAGAAGAGTGAAGTAACACAGAGAGAAGAGTGAAGTAACACAGAGAGAAGAGTGAAGTAACACACCGAGAGAAGAGTGAAGTAACACAGAGAGAAGAGTGAAGTAACACAGAGAGAAGAGAGAAGTAAACACAGAGAGAAGAGTGAAGTAACACAGAGAGAAGAGGAAGTAACACAGAGAGAAGAGTGAAGTAACACAGAGAGAAGAGAGAAGTAACACAGAGAGAAGAGTGAAGTAACACAACGAGAAGAGGAAGTAACACAACCGGAGAAGAGTGAAGTAAACAAACGGAGAAGAGTGAAGTAACACAGAGAGAAGAGTGAAGTAACAACCGAGAGAAGAGTGAAGTAACACACGGGAGAAGAGTGAAGTAACACACCGAGAGAAGAGTGAAGTAACACCGGAGAAGAGTGAAGTAACACAACCGAGAAGAGGAAGTAACACACCGGAGAAGAGTGAAGTAACACAGAGAGAAGAGTGAAGTAACACACCGAGAGAAGAGTGAAGTAACACAGAGAGAGAAGAGTGAAGTAACACACCGAGAGAAGAGTGAAGTAACACAGAGAGAAGAGTGAAGTAACACAGAGAGAAGAGTGAAGTAACACCGAGAGAAGAGTGAAGTAACACAGAGAGAAGAGTGAAGTAACACAGAGAGAAGAGTGAAGTAACACACCGAGAGAAGAGTGAAGTAACACACCGAGAGAAGAGTGAAGTAACACAGTTAGCCAACGCCATCTTATCCAAGTAGTTCAGCGAGCAGCGACTGAATAATGCAGATGTTCTCAACACGAGCCAAAACAACAAGTTGTGCCGATAGGCCGCCTAATACTTCCGGTGTTTCCCTTCGGTTTGTGGAAGACTTTGGGTGGGCCAGTATTTGGTGGAGGGGTACAAGCTTCCTTCCTCAAGAAAATGGGACATTTTTCAATTTAAAAACACTTTCACCATACATTAAGTGCATGGTTCATATGCATTTTAACCAGTACTTTCTGGCAAATTTCCATGACTAGGTGTTCCTGAAAATGTCAGTTGATATTACACAATAAGAATACTAATGTGTTAAAGTTTCCCCTCAGAGGGTTAACTATAAACTGAATGATAATGTCTGTGGTTCATGGTGGGATTCATAATATCGCTCCCCGAATACAACGCTGAGGTTAAGATGACGTGAAAATACATTTATTAATCACATATTATTAACCCTTGTGTTGACTTTGGGTCAAGTTTTCAATTAAATTAAATGAAATAAGCGCTGAAAATGTGTAACATTTTACAATTTAAAAAAACTTTTAATTTAACACTTTTCAAGGTTGACAGGAAGACAACACAAGGGTTAAGCTGTGTTAAAAACAATTCCATGACTTTTCCAAAAAAACTTTCTGGGTCTTTTTGTGTTTCCAAAAACCTTTCCAGGCCCTGGAATTTGCATTTTTTCAAATTCCATAACTTTTCCAGGTTTTTTCCAAAACGTATGAACCCTGAATGTGTCTCTCTGTAGTCGTGTTGTGTCTCTTTTCGGTCTTTGTTTGTTTCCTGTGGGGTTTTGGGTCTCTGTGGTCATTCGGCGTCTCTTTCTAGTCGTTGATAATACTCCTTCCTTTCCATTTTCGCTCTTCCAGTTCACTTCGGGAATGAATGTGTTGAATCTGCCGGTCGGAAACAGGAGGATACTTCTGCCAGCTGACCACGCCCACCTCACCTGTTGACTATAAATTGTTTGTGAATGCTTTGGCTCGTCCTTTGCGCTCTCTGCCGGCACTCCTCCGATGCATCCTGTGTGCAGTCTTCATAAGTTAACGTGAGTCACGCTATCGTTTCAATTGTTGTTGTTGTTTTTTTTATGCCTTGTCATGATTTCCTGTCACTTTGCTAACCTGTGCACTGCTGACTGGATTCCTTTTGTTTGCCAGACATGTGCCACGAGTCATGTGGAAAGATCTTTGTTCGAATTATCTTTTAACCCTTGTGCGGTCTTCCTGTCAACCTTGACGTTTTATTTTTTTTTAATACAAAAGCTAAAAAGAAGTCTGACTACAGTCGTTCGCTCTGAGGAAAGACAGCCGGCTTAGGTGCTGCGACTAATCCTTATACGCTTGTGACGCTGACTTCTGTACTTTAACTCTAACTCATTACTTGTATTTAAGCAATGTGACAAATTTAAATGTAGGGCTGGGTACTGAATTCAATACCTTTTTAGAAACTGACCGAATTGCCTCCTTAGGATGGAGTATCAAAATGTCTCGTCATTTAACACCCAACTTCAACATCTAAGGAGTACATCTCATCAGCGTCAGTGAGCCAATCAGCACGCAGCATGCTTCTACCGAGCTCTAATAATGTCCGTTTTGTTTATTAAACAGGTCGGGTTGCTATGTAAATACTGTGAAATGATCTAAATGCTCAATGAAGGCTCAACTGTTCCTTTAAACGAGCAGTCAGGACTTCCGTACAGTTGTGATGTCCCAACTTATTTTCTTTTTCAGTATGCATTGTAGTATATGTGGTAACCAATAAAATAAACTATATATTAGGTAGTAAGAGCCGCTACAGTCATTCCCCTGCTACGACGACGGTGCAGAAATCCCGAGAGCACAGATGCGGAAGACCCGGAAACACTGACCAATCAGAGAAGACTGGGCTTTTTCGGGAAGGGGGCTTAAAGAGACAGGGTGAGTAAATATATACACACACACACACACATACATATATATATATATATATACACACACACACACTCAGACAGACAGTATGAGAAGAACAATGTGCTTTTTTAACATTAAAGCAAGTAAACACGTTCTTGTAGAAACCAAAATACACGTGTGAACCTAAAAATTGGCATAATATGGGACCTTTTTAATACAAAAAACGCTGAAATACTAGAATGTAAGTTACTGTTAGCATTCCAGGCTATCAGTTCCTCATTGATATCATACAGCAATTAACGTTCCGGTCAGATTAACAGTTAACTGGGTGTTAATGATTAACTCTTCACTGTTCAGGCACTGAGAGAACTACTACTGTGTTCATTCACATCCACCCTCAGGCTGTTCACGTTACCATTAGCCGGGTTGTGGCTAGAAGGGATACAGCTACGACGACGACAGTTACACCAAAACGACTACTTAAATTTAAGAAAAAATCGTGGTTTGGATTGAAACACTTCCGATGAACAAATACGCGTTTCCTGGGTGAAAGTATTTAAATTACATTACTATATTGGTCTAGATTTTGCGTAATGTTGCGTAACTTCCGACCGTAGCTGTATCCCTTCTACCCACAACCCTGTTAGCCGGTGAGCTAACGTAACCGGGCCCACGTTAGCAGCTAACAGCTAACGTCACGTTAAATACAGATTGAAAGCTAACGTTTGTGCCTCATACAGACTTTAACGTACCTTTTCTGGAATAGGAATTCCAACCTCTACCTCTGAGTGACGTACGGACGGCTCCACGTAGCGCGGACGGTCTCACGGTTGTTAGCTAACCACCTTCACCGGTAACGATCTCTGTGTTTTGAACAAGCCTCTCTCTCACGCCGCCATTTTACACAGCGGTGTATATCCGCATGAGTTCGCGCGTCCCGGTCCCACCTTCTTGCTCATGCGCAGTAGACACAGCCAACCAGCTTTTTAACATGGGAATTGTAGTTCATTACAAATTATTTTTTATTTTTATTTTTTATCTTTATTTTTTTTACAAGCTATGAAGAACAAGTACATATTTTTAATGTATATTTATTAAATGCAAAATCTATATATTTTTTATTTATTTCATTATATTATTCATATTATTAATAATAATGAAAAATAATTAGTTTTTGTGTGTATGTATTTTCTTGCTTTTAGTACTTTAAGTGTATTTCCAGAATTATTAAATATTTATTATACATATTTATAAATGTAAATATAAGTCTGAAAGTATAACATATTTTTTTAACTTCATTATATTTATTATAATATTTTGTTTTTCTATAATATATAAGTCAATGCATTATTTGCTTTGTATTATTATATTTGTATTTCCATTATATTATAGTTTGTATTAGGTGCTTTTTCTGAAAGTTTTTTTTTTTTTTTTTTTCAACCTTTCCATGTTTTTTTATTTACGTTTTTTTTCAACGTCAGGCATCATGTTTCACTTTAAAGTTGTTTTTTTTAATACTTTTATTGCAACTCATTCCCTTAATTTGCAATCCATTACCGTACAATTCTTATATCATTGCAATTTATTTTTTTCTATGCAATCCACCCACTGATAATATAATAATAATAATTATAATAAAGTGACAACGCATACAAAGATTGATGTAATTTTTTTTTCTACAATGTTTTTGTTGCTTTTTGGATGTTTTAGTGTGTGTGTGTGTGTGTGTGTGTGTGTGATGTTTTTTTCTGTAAACAGTTTTTTTCAACGTTTTTGGAAGTTTTTATTTTCTTCCGAAAGTCTGTTGCGCCTTTTCTGATATTTGTCGCCTTTTAACGTTGAGTTTTTTCCCCCGACAATTCTTTCCGAGGATTTTTGTCTCTTTTCTCATGTCGGCCTATCCATTATAAGTATAAATTGATACTGGATTGGGGAGGGTAAAATGGTGCAGGGCCGGGCAGCAGATGGCTCCTCTCCAAGCTTTCAGCATCCCGCTCGGCCTTGCCAAATAGGAACAGGTGCTGGAGAAAGTAGGAAGTGAGCTGTGGGCCCTAGCGGCAGCAGGAGACCCTTGACCAGCTGGCGAGGAGAAAATGGAAAGACTTGGCACTAGAAAAAAGGAAAAAAGACCGGTTTAATGTAGAAGGAAAGGCCGGCCAACGTGGGAGGCTGAGAGAGGGAGAGAGGGAGAGAGGCAGGGGTTCTTTAAATGCATCACACCGACTGATGGGAGCTGTTTCTAAAAGGCTGATATCAAATCCAGAATTTTTTATTTTTTTTCATGTTGATATTTTGACCGAATGGAAAAGACTTGGCACTACAATGTTAAAAAGGAGTTTCATTTTTGAGGTAAAACGTTCAGATTTCCAACTGATTTCTGAACGCTTTAGTTTTTTTCTACTCTGGGCCGAGTGTTACGCAACACTTGGCCCCGGCCTTCTGTGATTGGTCGTCTGCTCCAGGTAGGCACAGGCCCGTAGCCAGCCAGGTGGAAGAAGGGGGGGTCAAAAAGGGGACCTTTTTTGCAGTTTTTGTATTTAATTATGAGGTTCAAATATTTTTCAACGTTTTTGTAACTTCTTTCAATGGGTTTGTCACTTTTTTTCAAAAATGTCACTTTTCAATGTTTTTGTCACTTTTTTCAATATTTTTGTCACTTTTTTCAATATTTTTGTCACTTTTTTCAATATTTTTGTCACTTTTCAATGTTTTGGTCACTTTTTTCATTGTCACTTTTCAATGTTTTTGTCACTTTTTTCAATATTTTTGTCACTTTTTTCAATATTTTTGTCACTTTTCAATGTTTTTGTCACTTTTTTCAATGTTTATGTCACTTTTTTCAATATTTTTGTCACTTTTTCCAATGTTTTTGTCACTTTTCAATGTTTTGGTCACTTTTTTCATTGTAACTTTTCAATGTTTTTGTCACTTTTTTCAACATTGTCACTTTTTCAATGTTTTTTTATAAAAAAAATTTTTTTAATTTTGATTACCCAAAAATAACATGGATGATTCCATTCAACGCGCTTCACAAATACTGTACAACAAAAGATCGGATCTCTACTTTCATTAACATTTTAGGCTGTTTTATTCAATTTTCTAGCATTTAAAAAAAAAAAAATTGAAATGTGCCGAAACTGAACCCGACTGAACTTTGACGTACTGTACACCCTTCTGTGATTATCCTTCCTTTAATATTAGTCTCAATAATTCATTATTGCTGTTTCTTTAACTCAAGAATAACGTATCATTTCCTATAAATAAGATTTATTGACCATGAATTGCAAAAATAAGTGTAGAACCAGTAATACGTTGGTGTTAGTAAGTGCCAAAAAGAGACAAAAACGATAGAAAAAGTGATTTTTCAGTTTTGACCCGGAGGACGATGTCCTAATACAAATCCAATCCAATTTTATTTGTTAAGCACTTTTTAAAACAACCAAAATTGACCAAAGTGCTGTACAGAAGAATAAATAAGACATCATAAATAAAATACATAACAATATATCATGAATACAAAACAATAGCTACGCAATGAAAAACAATCAATCTAAATAATTAAAAAAAGTTCAACAAGTCAACATCTTACTATAGGTGTCAAAGGCCACAGAGAAGAGATGGGTCAATCCCAAAATACAACCTGAAAATGCTGTATAATAATAATATATATATATATACATATATACTATATACTAATATATATATATATATATACTAATATATATACAGTACAGGCCAAAAGTTTGGACACACCTTCTCATTCAGTGTGTTTCTTTATTTTCATGACTATTTACATTGTAGATTCTCACTGAAGGCATCAAAACTATGAATGAACACATATGGAATTATGTACTTAACAAAAAAGTGTGAAATAACTGAAAACATGTCTTATATTTTAGATTCTTCAAAGTAGCCACCCTTTGCTTTTTTGATAACTCTGCAAACCCTTGGTGTTCTCTCAATGAGCTTCATGAGGGTAGTCACCTGAAATGGTTTTATCTTCACAGGTGTGCTTTGTCAGGGTTAATTAGTGGAAGTTTTTCCCTTATTAATAAAAAGCAAAGGGTGGCTACTTTGAAGAATCTAAAATATAAGACATGTTTTCAGTTATTTCACACTTTTTGTTAAGTACATAATTCCATATGTGTTCATTCATAGTTTTGATGCCTTCAGTGAGAATCTACAATGTAAATAGTCATGAAAATAAAAAAGGAAATGCATTGAATGAGAAGGTGTGTCCAAACTTTTGGCCTGTAATATATATATATATATATATATATATATATATATATATATATATATATATATATATATATATATATATATATATATATATATATATATATATATATATATATATATATATATATATAGTTCCCATTTAACTTGAGGATCTGAACACTTCTTCCACCGCTGCTATGAACAACACATGTATTCATATTCATGTGCTTCCTGAGCAGGTTTTCTATCCTTCAGAGGCTCCGTCCTGCTGTGCAGAGTGAATGACAGCGTGCTGATAAGATGGAGGGCCTCTCGGCTCGGTATATAGGGGGCCCCTCTCTCAGCGGGGGGGGGGGGTCCGGGTCCTTCGGAGCTCAGCGGGCGGTTCGTATCCGAGCCGTGAGCAGAATCAAAGGCAGCGTCTCCTCCGAGAGAGACGAGAACGTTTTCATCAGCGGTGTGAAGGACGAGTGATAGGTTACTACTCAGGTCAGGCTCTCTGCCATTATCAGCAGCCGGGGGGGCATAGTCAAAACTGGGCCATTCATGTATTCATTTATTTATTCATTCATTCATTAATTCACTCGCTCATTCACTCACACATTCACCCATTCATTCCATTCATTCATTCACCCATTCCCTCACCCATTCATCCATTCATTCCATTCATTCGTTCACCCATTCCCTCACCCATTCATCCATTCATTCACTCGTTCATTCACTCACCCATTCATTAATTCACTCGTTCATTCATTCACCCATTCATCCATCCATCCATTCATACCATTCATTCCATTAGATCATTCATTATTCATTCACTCATTCACCCATTCATTCATTCACCCATTCATTCATTCACCCATTCACTCATTCATTCACTCATTCATTCATTCATTCATTCACCCATTCATTCACCCATTCATTCATTCACTATTCATTCATTCACCCCATTAATTCACTCATTCATTAATTCACCCATTCATATTTTTTTTTTTATATTTTTATTTCATTCCATATCCATCATTTCATACCATTCATTCCATTAATCCTTCATTTATTCATTCACTCATTACCATTCATTCATTCACCCATTCATTCATTCACTCATTCATTCATTCACCCATTCACTCATTCATTCACTCATTCATTCATTCATTCATTCACCCATTCATTCACCCATTCATTCAGTCACCCATTCATTCATTCACCCATTAATTCACTCATTCATTAATTCACCCATTCATTCATTCACCCATTCATTCACTCATTCATTCATTCACCCATTCATTCATTCACCCATTCATTCATTCCATTCATTCGTTCACCCATTCCCTCACCCATTCATTCATTCCATTCATTCATTCACCCATTCCCTCACCCATTCATTCATTCATTCACTCGTTCATTCACTCACCCATTCATTAATTCACTCGTTCATTCATTCACCCATTCATCCATCCATCCATTCATACCATTCATTCCATTAGATCATTCATTATTCATTCACTCATTCATTCATTCACTCATTCATTCATTCATTCACCCATTCATTCACCCATTAATTCATTCACCCATTAATTCATTCACCACTCATTCATTCATTCACCCATTCATTCACTCATTCATTCATTCATTCATTCATTCATTCATTCATTCACCCATTCATTCACCCATTAATTCAGTCACCCATTCATTCATTCACCCATTCATTCACCCATTAATTCATTCACCCATTCATTCACCCATTCATTCACTCATTCATTCATTCACCCATTCATTCATTCCATTCATTCATTCACCCATTCATTAATTCACTCGTTCATTCATTCACCCTTCATCCATCCATCCATTCATTCCATTAGATCATTCATTATTCATTCACTCATTCATTCATTCACCCATTCATTCACTCATTCATTCATTCACCCATTCATTCACCCATTAATTCATTCACCCATTCATTCACCCATTAATTCATTCACCCATTCATTCACCCATTCCCTCACCCATTCATTCATTATCTCGTTCATTCACTCACCCATTCATTCATCCATTCATACCATTCATTCCATTAGATCAGTCATTCATTCATTCAGTCACCCATTCATTAATTAATTAATTCATCCATCCATCCATCCATCCATTCATTCACTCACCCATTCATTCAACCATTCATTCACTTGCCCATTCATCTATTCATTCATTCACTTATTATGTAATTAATATCCATTAACTTCCCAATTAATTTACAAACTTTTAGTTATTTAGTCGTTTCTCTGGTCACATATTCATCCATTCATCAGTTAATCTATATTGGCTCATTCATTCAATAATTCATCCATTCATTCACCGGGTAATCTAGTAGTTTGTTTAATAATAATTCCATTAATTAATTAGAATTAATTTGTTCGCTTATTTTTTTACGTATTAATTAATTTGTATCTACTGTACACAACACATTCATTCATTAATTGTTTTATTCATTCATTCATTATTCAATCTATCAATCCATTAATTGATTTATTCCCTTGTTCAAATCTGTACTTTTTTTAAACAAAGCCTGAAAAATGAAATCCTCCCTTTTCTGAATGGAGTTTGGTGCGTGTGAATATAAATATAATTAAACATATATATATATGTGTGTGTGTGTATTTATATATTTATTTATTAAGTTGGTTAGTTAGTTATGGCACCTAATTACCCCCATACATTCTAGTAGTTTGTTCAATAATTTCATTAATTAATTTTATTCAAAGACTGAAAATTAAATCCTCCCTTTTCTGAATGGAGCTTGGTACGTGTGGAGTTTGTTTGTATATAGAAGTGAATGAAAGAAAAATTATATAAAATATAATTAAACATTTATATTATGTATTTATTTATTTAGTTAGTTAGTTATGGCCCTTAATTACCCCCATACATTCTAGTAGTTTGTTCAATAATTTCATTAATTAATTTTATTCAAAGACTGAAAATGTATTTTCTGAATGGAGTTTGGTGCGTGTGGAGTTTGTTTGTATATAGAAGTGAATGAAAGAAAAATAATATAAAATATAATTAAACATTTATATTTTTATTTATGTGTTAATTAATTAATTTTATCCAAAAACGGAAAATAAAATCCTCCCTTTTCTGAATGGAGTTTGGTGCGTGTGGAGTTTGTTTGCATAAAAGCGAAAGAAAGAAACTTAACTTCTGTTAATAATGTCATCTCGTAGCTGCAGACATTCCCTCACATTCCTGCTTGTAATTAATTATTAGATTTGATTAAATCATTAAGGATCTTATATTCCATGTGTCTCGTCTCTAATTGCCCGTTAGGCAGACAGCTCTACGTGTCAATTAGGCTTTTGCAAATGGACCTATAATTAGGTGGAATTAATTGACTGCTATGTGGATGCCAATTAGTACAGTGACAAATTAAAAGCAAGTAGAACTGATGTCCTTAAGCCTTGTGTTGTCTTCGACCATGCATCATCCTCCAGGGTCAAAAATGAAATTCACTTTTTCTGACCTTTTTGTCTCTTTTTTTCCGACACTTTTGCTGCTTTAAAAAAAAATACAAAATTTGAACCATTTTCAAAAAGTTTACATATAAGAAATTTGGGTTTCCTTCAACCGAATTGTCCCAAAAAAATAACGTGGATGGTTCCCTACGACGTTCTTCGCAAGTAAATTAAACGATCAGTTCACTACTTTCAGTGAATTTAGGTAATTAATTCAATTTTATAGCATTTGAAGAAAAAATTATAATTGTTTTGGGAAAAAACTTCAAAAATGTGGCGCTAAAAAGAAGAAAAAAGCGCAGAAACAAACGGCAAAAGTGAGAAAGAACAAAAAAGTGACAAAAGTGTGGGAAAAAAATAAGTTTTGAATTCAAATCTTGACCTTATTTTTGGAATTCATGCTCAATAAACCTAATTTATAGGAAATTATACCTAATCCTTGAGTTAAAAAAGCAGAAATTATGAATTATTTAGATTAATATTAAAGGAAGGATAATCACAGAAGGGTATATGTCAACGTTCAGTGAGGAGACATTTTAATTTTTCTTTTTAAATGCAAAAATAATTAAATAAAACACCCAAAATTGAATGAAATTAGAGATCCAAATTTGTTTTGTTGTAATTTGTTTTCTCCTTAACTTCTTCAGGACATGAACACCTGTTTCCTGGGTGAAAGTCTTGTGTTTTCTCCTTAACTTCTTCAGGACATGAACACCTGTTTCCTGGGTGAAAGTCTTGTGTTTTCTCCTTAACTTCTTCAGGACATGAACACCTGTTTCCTGGGTGAAAGTCTTGTGTTTTCTCCTTAACTTCTTCAGGACATGAACACCTGTTTCCTGGGTGAAAGTCTTGTGTTTTCTCCTTAACTTCTTCGGCACATGAACACCTGTTTCCTGGGTGAAAGTCTTGTGTTTTCTCCTTAACTTCTTTGGCACATGAACACCTGTTTCTGAAAGTCTTGTGTTTATCTCTTATACAGCAGCAGTCAACATGCTGCTGACAGTACTACATACGTGGAATACATCCACATTACAGTGCTTTACTGTTCTTGCTTCATGTACAAATGGTTCTTGAGAACAGGCTTGAATATTTGAGCCTCGTGTGTGACTCTGATGCAGCAGCTATATGAACCAAAAGCGCCGTGTTTGATGTTTCCCGGCTGCACGCAGCATTAGCATCTCGCCTTCTGATGTTTTTCGGGGAGTTGTTCCTCCCCGCTGCTCTGGATCAGAGCTCATAACAGCCTGTGAAGCTCATCCTCCACCTGGGGAAACATTTATCTGATAGATGAATTTGCCCGTCAGACTCTTTAAAGCCGCCTGATTACAAACTGTCTGTTCGGTTTAATATAAAGTGGCTTGGCGAACACTAAAGGGAGTTTAGAACAATCAGTCTGAGATGATTGAATTAAACTGATTAATAATTCATCGTTTTTAAATCCTCAAAATTTATATTAGAACGCAGTGTGCTGCGTCACCAGAGTGTGGATTAGAAAGGAAAGTTAGTTTGTTTGTATAATACTGCTAACAGCACACAACACAACAACAAAAACTGCAAACAGTATTTCTTTTTCAGAAGAGGAAGAACACACACACACACACACACACACACACAGACACAGACACACACACACACACACACACACACACACACACAAAAAGACACAGACACACACACACATACACACACACAAAGACACAGACACACACACACACACACAAAGACACAGACACACACAGAATATTTTCTTGCTAATACATATGCTAATATGCTAACATATGCTAACAGACTAAAACATGCTAACATATACTAACAAATGCTAACATATGCGAACACATATGCTAATATGCTAACACATGTTAACATGCTCACACATGCTAAAATATCCTAACACATGCTAACCTATGCAAACACATGCTAACATATGCCAATGGCCAGATGCATTAAACTCCCTGTAATTAATCACTAAAAACTGAGTAAAGAGTAAAGCAACGTAAAGAGTAAAGCAGCGGTAAGAGTAAAATGATAAAGTTAAATGCGATAAAGTAAAATGCTTGATAAAGTAATGCGTGATAAAATGTAAAATAAAACAAAAACGTAAAGTAAAAACAGCAGTAAAAGAGTAAAGCAACAAAGCAAAAAAAAATAAAGCAACAGTAAAAGTAAAAGCAAAACAGAAAGTAAAAGCAACGTAAAAGTAAAGCACAATAAAGCGTAAAAGCAAAAAGTAGAAATAAAACAAGCGTAAAGTAATGAAGTAAAGCATAAAAGTAAGCGCATAAAGTAAAAGTAATGCAAAGTAAAGTAAAGTAAAGTTAAGTAACATACAGTAAAGCAACGTAAAGTAAAGCAACGTAAAGTAAAAGTAAGTAAGTAAAGCAAGTAAAAATGCTTATAAAAGTAAAATAGCAGTAATTAATGTAAAAGTAAAAACAAGAGTAAAACAACGTAAAGTAAAATAGCGTGTAAAAGTAAAGCAATGTAAAGTAAAGCAACGTAAAGTAAAGCAACGTAAAGTAAAGTAATGTAAAGTAAAGCAATGTAAAGTAACGTAAAGTAAAGTAATGTAAAGTAAAGCAATGTAAAGTAACGTAAAGTAAAGTAACGTAATGTAAAGTAATGTAATGTAATGTAATGTAAAATGCTGAAATGCTTGTAGAGTAAAAGAATTAAAAAGTAGTAAAGTAAAAGAGTAATGTAAAGAATAAAAGCAATGTAAAGAATGCGATAAAGAGTAAGTAATGTAATGTAAAAGTAAAAAGTAAAATTAAAAATGCGTGATAAAATTAAAAGTAAAATGCTTGTCGTGTAAGAGAGTAAAGTAAAATGCTAAAAGTAAGAGTAAAGTGCGTGTCGTGTGCGTAATAAAGTAGCGTAAAAAGTAAAGTAAAGAAGTAAAAGTAGCAGTAAAAATGCGTGATAAGAGTAAAATGCTTGTCTTGTCTTGTCTTGATACGTGATAAAAAATGCTTGATAAAAATGAAATGCTTGTTAATGTAATGTAATGTAAAAAGTAAGTAACATACGTTAAGTAAGTAAATAAAGTAAGTAAAAAGAGTAAAAGTAATGTAAAATGTAACATGCTTGATAAAGAATGCTTGATAAAAGAGTAAGTGGCATGTAATGTAATGTAATGTAATGTAAAATGTAGCATGTTTTATAACATTAAAAGTAAAAGTAATGTAAAAAGTAAAGTAAAATTAAAAATGTTAATGTAAAATGCTTAAATGCTTGTGTAAAGTAAAAAGTAGTAATGTAAAAGTAATGTAAAAGTAAAGCAATGTAAAATGCTTGTAAAAGAGTAAAGTGTAATGTAAAAATTAAAGAGTAAAAGTAAAAATTAAAAGTAAGAGTAAAGTAAAAATGCTGTAAAGAGTAAAGGTAAAATGCTTGTCTGATAAAAAGTAAAGTAAAAGAATGCGATAAAAATGCTTATAAAAAGAATTAAAAGAGTAAAAGTAGCGGTAAAGGTAAGAATGCGTTGAAGTAAAATGCTGATAAAGTATCTTGATAATGTAATGTAATGTAAAATGTAACATACTGTCACTAAAAAAGTAATGTAAAGTAGAAGTAAGAAGTAAAAGAAGTAATGTAATGTAATGTAATGTAAAATGTGTTGTACTTTGTGATAACATAAAGTAAAAATGTAAATGTAAAGAGTAAAAGTAATGTAAAGTAAAAATGCTTGTGCTTGTGCTTGTGTAATGTAAAAAAATGTAATGTAAAAAATAAGTAATGTAAAAGTAATGTAAAGTAATGTAAAGTAAAGCAATGTAAAGTAACGTAAAGTAAAGTAAAGTAATGTAATGTAAAGTAAAGTAAAGTAATGTAATGTAATGTAAAGTAAAAATGCTTGATAAGTAAAAGAGTAAAATGTAAAAAAGTAAAAGTAAAAGTAAAGTAAAAGTAAAATAAAATGCAGTAAAAGGTAAAGTAAAAATTAAAATTAAGTAACGTAAAAGTAAAATTAAAAGAAATAAAAGAGTAAAATACTTGTCGTGATAAAAAGTAACGATAAAAATGCGTGATAAAATGCGTAAAATGCTATTAAATGCGTGTAAATGTGTAATGTAATGTAATGTAAAAAATGCGTAACATACGTAAAAGTAAAGTAATGTAAAATAGAAAGTAAAAGAGTAAAAGTAGAAAGAAGTAAAATGCGTAAAAAGTAATGTAAAATGTAAAAAAGTAAAGAAGTAATGTAATGTAATGTAATGTAATGTAAAGTAACATAACGTAACGTAACGTAAAGTAATGTACAGTAAAGCAACGTAAAGTAAAGCAACGTAACATAAAGCAACGTAAAGTAAAGCAACGTAAAGTTAAGTAGCGTAAAGTTAAGAGCGTAAAAAGGTTCATAACCCTATAAGATAAGATAATACTTTACTGTCTTTTACACAAGGGTTACAGAACATTGTCTGTAAATATGCTTTTTGCACTTTTTGAAAACGTTTTTGTCCCTCTTTTCAACACTCTTTTTATTCATGGTAAATAAAACTAATTTAAATGGCATTATACCTAATTTTTAGTTTGGAAAAAAAGCAGAAATTATGAATTATTTTGACTAATAGAATAGATCAGAGGATGTTGAGTGGATCACAGTCTGGTTTATGTCAAAGTTTGGTCAAGATGCGGCTTTGAAACCATTTTAAAAATTATTTTCAAATGCTGTGAAATTAAATAAAACAACATGGATGCATGGATGTATATGTTGTATGGTTTCCATACAACGTACATGTATGCATCCATGTTATTTCGGGGCAATTTGGTTGTATGAAACCCATATTTCTGATATAAAAAAACCTTCAAAACGGGTCAAATTTGACCCAAGGACAACAGGAGAGTTAATCAAAGTTGTCGTTTGATGGTTTTCAGTGCTGTTTTGCATCAGTTCACACTCATTTTAAACCAGTCGCAGCTCTTGGTTGTTGTGAATAGTATGTCCCTGCCGTGTTGATAATAATATGGAAAATTCCAACATAATTGTTAATGTTAGCTTGTGTAACTCCTCGGGCCTGTTTACCATCTGATAATTATTGCTTTGCGGCAGGTAGGAATCTGTGTGCACGCTGCGTGATGTCAGTTCACATGACAGAAGCTTTTCTTCTTTGTAATTCTTTGCAGCGTCTTCAAAAGAAATCTACAAAACAAAAACATGACATATCCTCTTCAGTACTGTCGGCTTCCTCCTCCCCGCTCCGCTGCACGTCTCTGACACACAGAAAAACGCAGCGAAGCATTATTATGTCAGCATATTATCTCCACTTGACAATTTCCAGCTGAACAATACAGTTTTTCTCCCATTCACGGAAGCAGAATTGGACTGCAGGCCGCCTTTAATTAGGGCTCAAACGTGCTCCGTTCAATAGCCGAGCTGTTTCTTTGTGGCGCGTGCTGCTGCAGGATTGCTCGGTTGTGTTGCAGAGACCACTCGCTGAAAAAGAAACTTGTGTTCATTTATTTGTGGAGAAAAAGAAGAAGAAGAAGCAGCTCTCGGTGAGGGAACTGGGTCACAGCCTCAGCAGAGCAACATTTACCTCCGAGAGGCGATACGTGTAACCATTCATCGCTCTGGATCGATATTCGGGGTGGGACAAAATATCGATACGGCCATACAAGGGTTGAACTTTGGCTTCAACATTGGGAGGGGGGTAGAGATGTCCACTTTTGAGCAAAATTTAAATTATGAACACTTCATTTTCTGCATTATGGTGAATGTTTCTGCACTTTGTGCCATTTTCTGAATCGAGTTAAGGTGCAAATGTATTTATTTATGTAAAGGAAATTATAAAAGGGTTTTTGGGGTGGGTTGCACTGGCCAGTTTTGATTATTGGGGAGGGAGGGTTGTAACCATAGACTGTATATTAATGGACAAGGCAAGTGTGACGTCACCCATTGGTTGGTGGAGATCTGCTATGAGTCGTCGAGTTTGCCGTTATACGGGCGCAGCCATCGTAGTCGCGGATGTGACGATTTTAGACGAGAGGGAGGAGTGAGGGAGGAGAGAGGGAGGAGCCATGTTACGTTACACACTTTCACTGGCAATCACATCATAGCCACGCCCTAAAACACCCCCTGCTTTATCGCTGATTTTAAAATCAACGAGACCATCATTCAAAAAATTATCATCATTCTGTGTTGCAGAAGACTTAAAACTAGAGATTGAGACGATAAACTCATTATGGAAATGTTTACTGAGGTAATTAGTAATTAGTATGAGAAAAAAAATGTAATTTTAACTATATCGGTCTCGGGTCGGGCTCGGTTACTGCTCTGTCGGACGCCGGCCGGGCCCTGACAGAAAAATGCGGTCCGATCCGCACTCTATTTTGCAACGTGTTGCCCCCTGCTGGAATTCAGATAGAAAGCAGGTTTAAGGAGTCTCCCCCTGCAGGAATTAAGATATAATGCAGGTTTAAGGAGTCTCCCCCTGCTGGAATTCAGATATAATGCAGGTTTAAGGAGTCTCCCCCTGCTGGAATTCAGATATAATGCAGGTTTAAAGAGTCTCCCCCTGCAGGAATTAAGATATAATGCAGGTTTAAGGAGTCTCCCCCTGCTGGAATTAAAATATAATACAGGTTTAAGGAGTCTCCCCCTGCAGGAATTCAGATATAATGCAGGTTTAAGGAGTCTCCCCCTGCAGGAATTCAGATAGGATGCAGGTTTAAGGAGTCTCCCCCTGCAGGAATTAAGATATAATGCAGGTTTAAGGAGTCTCCCCTGCAGGAATTCAGATATAATGCAGGTTTAAGGAGTCCCCCCTGCAGAAATTCAGATAGGATGCAGGTTTAAGGAGTCTCCCCTGCAGGAATTAAGATATAATGCAGGTTAAAGGAGTCTCCCCTGCTGGAATTAAAATATAATACAGGTTTAAGGAGTCTCCCCTGCAGGAATTCAGATATAATGCAGGTTTAAGGAGTCTCCCCCTGCAGGAATTCAGATAGGATGCAGGTTTAAGGAGTCTCCCCCTGCAGGAATTAAGATATAATGCAGGTTTAAGGAGTCTCCCCCTGCAGGAATTCAGATATAATGCAGGTTTAAGGAGTCTCCCCCTGCAGGAATTCAGATAGGATGCAGGTTTAAGGAGTCTCCCCCTGCAGGAATTAAGATATAATGCAGGTTTAAGGAGTCTCCCCCTGCAGGAATTCAGATAGGATGCAGGTTTAAGGAGTCTCCCCTGCAGGAATTCAGATAGGATGCAGGTTTAAGGAGTCTCCCCCGCGGAATTGAGATATAATGCAGGGTTAAGGAGTCTCCCGCAGGAATTAAGATAGGATGCAGTTTTAAGGGAATTTCAGAATATAATGAAGGGTTAAGGAGTTTCTCCCCCGCAGGAATTAAGATAGGATGCAGGTTTAAGGAGTTCTCCCCCGCAGGAATTGAGATATAATGCAGGTTTAAGGAGTCTCAGCCCCTGCAGCAGGAATTAGATAGAATGCGGGTTTAAGGAGTCTCCCCCTGCTGGAAGTAAAATATAATGCAGGTTTAAGGAGTCTCCCCTGCTGGAATTAAAATATAATACAGGTTTAAGGAGTCTCCCCTGCAGGAATTCAGATATAATGCAGGTTTAAGGAGTCTCCCCTGCAGGAATTAAGATATAATACAGGTTTAAGGAGTCTCCCCTGCAGGAATTAAGATATAATGCAGGTTTAAGGAGTCTCCCCCTGCAGGAATTCAGATATAATGCAGGTTTAAGGAGTCTCCCCCTGCAGGAATTAAGATATAATGCAGGTTTAAGGAGTCTCCCCCTGCAGGAATTAAGATATAATGCAGGTTTAAGGAGTCTCCCCCTGCAGGAATTCAGATATAATGCAGGTTTAAGGAGTCTCCCGCTGCAGGAATTCAGATAGGATGCAGGTTTAAGGAGTCTCCCCCTGCAGGAATTAAGATATAATGCAGGTTTAAGGAGTCTCCCCCTGCTGGATTTTCAGATATAATGCAGGTTTAAGGAGTCTCCCCCTGCTGGAATTAAGATATAATGCAGGTTTAAGGAGTCTCCCACTGCTGGAATTAAGATATAATGCAGGTTTAAGGAGTCTCCCCCTGCTGGAATTAAGATATAATGCAGGTTTAAGGAGTCTCACCCTGCAGGAATTCAGATAGGATGCAGGTTTAAGGCACTTCAGCATTTGCAGCACTTCGCTGAACCGGATGCTCTGTCCACTAATTTTACAGTCAATGGTTGTAACCCCTCCCCCATTCCACCTGTAAATTATGCCTAGGCGGCAATATATCGCTGTCCTTCTTCGTAGGATAGGATAACCGATACGCTGCCAACAAATATCGATTTTAATGAATAAAAGAAGGCGTTCTGAATAGATTTCCCTGGGCCCAGCGCTGCTACTTTATGGCTCCTCGAAGGTGGCGCTCAACACGTGAACGAGGGAAACTTGAACACAAGTTAACGAGCCAAAGAGGAAGAGGCTTTGAACGGGATGGCGGGCAGCAGTTTGAGGAAAATAACAGATGCCCCAACCAAAGTCTGGACCCACACTGTTAGAAAAGTCCGTAATATATTGCAATATATTGCGATTTCTGAGCTGTTAGATGTTAAACAAAAAGGATCTTCCACTGTTCCAACAATCACCACTCTGGTTTGGTTGAAATAAACCCTTAATTCACCCATTTACATGTGGAGATACAGTGCCTTGCGGAAAGTATTCGGCCCCTTGAACGCTTCGACCTTTTGCCACATTTCAGGCCTCAAACATAAAGATATAAAACTGTAATTTTTTGTGAAGAATCAACAACAAGTGGGTCCCAATTATGAAGTGGAACGAAATTCATTGGCTATTTCAAACTTTTTTAACAAATAAAAAACTGAAAAAGTGGGCGTGCAAAATTATTCAGCCCCTTTACTTTCAGTGCAGCAAACTCTCTCCAGAAGTTCAGTGAGGATCTCTGAATGATCCAATGTTGACCTAAATGACTAATGATGATAAATAGAATCCAGCTGTGTGTAATCAAGTCTCCGTATAAATGCACCTGCTCTGTGATAGTCTCAGAGGTCCGTGTAAAGCAGAGAGCATCATGAAGAACAAAGGAACACACCAGGCAGGTCCGAGATACTGTTGTGGAGAAGTTTAAAGCCGGTTTGGATACAAAAGATTTCCCAAGCTTTAAACATCCCAAGGGGCACTGTGCAAGCGATAATATTGAAATGGAAGGAGTATCGGACCACTACAAATCTACGAAGACCCGGCCGTCCCTCTAAACTTTCAGCTCATACATTGAGAAGACTGATCAGAGATGCAGCCAAGAGGCCCATGATCACTCTGGATGAACTGCAGAGATCTACAGCTGAGGTGGTAGACTCTGTCCATAGGACAAAAATCAGTCGTATACTGCACAAATCTGGCCTTTATGGAAGAGTGGCAAGAAGAAAGCCATTTCTTAAAGATATCCATAAAAAGTGTCGTTTAAAGTTTGCCAAAAGCCACCTGGGAGACACACCAAACATGTGGAAGAAGGTGCTGTGGTCAGATGAAACCAAAATCGAACTTTTTGGCAACAATGCAAAACGTTATGTTTGGCGTAAAAGCAACACAGCTCATCACCCTGAACACACCATCCCCACTGTCAAACATGGTGGTGGCAGCATCATGGTTTGGGCCTGCTTTTCTTCAGCAGGGACAGGGAAGATGGTTAAAATTGATGGGAAGATGGATGGAGCCAAATACAGGACCATTCTGGAAGAAAACCTGATGGAGTCTGCAAAAGACCTGAGACTGGGACGGAGATTTTTCTTCCAACAAGACAATGATCCAAAACATAAAGCAAAATCTACAATGGACTGGTTCACAAATAAACATATCCAGGTGTTAGAATGGCCAAGTCAAAGTCCAGACCTGAATCCAATCGAGAATCTGTGGAAAGAACTGAAAACTGCTGTTCCAACAAACGCTCTCCATCCAACCTCACTGAGCTCGAGCTGTTTTGCAAGGAGGAATGGGCAAAAATGTCAGTCTCCGATGTGCAAAACTGATAGAGACATACCCCAAGCGACTTACAGCTGTAATCGCAGCAAAAGGTGGCGCTACAAAGTATTAACTTAAGGGGGCTGAATAATTTTGCCGCCCAATATTTCAGTTTTTATTTGTTAAAAAAGTTTGAAATATCCAATAAATTTCGTTCCACTTCATGATTGTGTCCCACTTGTTGTTGATTCTTCACAAAAAATTACAGTTTTATATCTTTATGTTTGAGGCCTGAAATGTGGCAAAAGGTCGAAAAGTTCAAGGGGGCCGAATACTTACGCAAGGCACTGTATGCTGGCTCTATACACGCTAAAAGTCCTGATTATTTACATGGAGTCTGGTGGAGATATGCTGGCTCTATACACGCTAAAAGTCCTGATTATTAACATGGAGTCTGGTGGAGATATGCTGGCTCTATACACCGCTAAAAGTCCTGATTATTTACATGGAGTTTGGTGGAGATATGCTGGCTCTATACACGCTAAAAAGTCCTGATTATTTACATGGAGTCTGGTGGAGATATGCTGGCTCTATACACGCTAAAAAGTCCTGATTATTTACATGGAGTCTGGTGGAGATATGCTGGCTCTATACACGCTAAAAGTCCTGATTATTTACATGGAGTCTGGTGGAGACATGCTGGCTCTATACACGCTAAAAGTCCTGATTATTTACATGGAGTCTGGTGGAGATATGCTGGCTCTATACACACTAAAAGTCCTGATTATTTACATGGAGTCTGGTGGAGTTTGGTGATGGTGATTTCGGGGCTGTTTCATGTTAAACTAAAAGGATCTTACTCTTTAACTAAAAGGTCTATCTCTGTAGGGATCCATCCCATAATGTTGTCAGACACTTAGAATAATAATCTGAGTCTGTCAGCAGCAACAACAGAACTTTTAGTGGACGCTAACTGACTGAACATTTGTCCTGTAGGGTTACATTACAGCTCGGTTCACGGCTGCCAGTTACAGCGATCTCGCTCAATACTGTCATGTGAATACTGGAAGATTTTTGTTCACTTAGGCATAAAAAAATGGGAAAATAGGGTCCAGGTTGGAAAAAAATAAAAATGACCCTTACATATACAGTGTTTCCCTCTGTGGAAGACTTAGGAGCACGTATTTGGTGGTGGGTTTAGGCGTCCTTCCTCAAGAAAATTTTACTTTTTTCAATAAAAAGTCGGTTTGTGTGTCTTTGTGGTAGTTTTGTGTCTCTTTTTCACATAATTTAAAGGTCCCATGACATGGTGCTCTTTGGATGCTTTTATATAGGCCTTAGTGGTCCCCTAATACTGTATCTGATGTCTCTTTTATATAGGCCTTAGTGGTCCCCTAATACTGTATCTGAAGTCTCTTTTATATAGACCTTAGTGGTCCCCTAATACTATATCTGAAGTCTCTTTTATATAGGCCTTAGTGGTCCCCTAATACTGTATCTGCAGTCTCTTTTATATAGGCCTTAGTGGTCCCCTAATACTATATCTGAAGTCTCTTTTATATAGGCCTTAGTGGTCCCCTAATACTGTATCTGAAGTCTCTTTTATATAGGCCTTAGTGGTCCCCTAATACTGTATCTGAAGTCTCTTTTATATAGACCTTAGTGGTCCCCTAATACTGTATCTGACCAACTGCCACTTTGCTCGTTTGAAAGCCATGATCTCTCTCTCTCATGGGTGGGCCAAATTCTCCGGGTGGGCAAAGCAGAGAAAGGGGAGGTAACCTTGCCCCTTATGACCTCACAAAGAGAAGATTCCTGATTGGCCCATCTGAGCTTTCATTTTCTCAAAGGCAGAGCAGGATACCCAGGGCTCGGTTTACACCTATCACCATTTCTAGTCACTGGGGGACCATAGGCAGGCTGGGGGAACACATATTAATGTTAAAAAGTGAAATTTTCATGGCATGGGACCTTTTAAGACCATTATTATCACCATATATGTATCTAAAACGTTGGTAAAACTAGAGCAGATAAATAAATAACAAAATGTAAAGCTAAAGAAGTCCGACTACAGTCATTAGCAACTAAAAGCCTTTTAGTTTCATTCATTCTTAGAGCTCAGGTGCTGCACCTAGACCTTATAATGGCACGGGAAAACCTGCAGATATATCCCAGTATTGGTATACAGTAAAGTGTAGTTAGTGTGTGCATGTGGCCTGTGTTTTTTAGTTCAGTGTTTTCTGTGCTGAGATCTCGGCTGCCAGCTCTGGCTGACATTTATGTCAACCTCTCATAAGCCCAAAGACACAATCCTTACAAATGTCAGAGAATCTTTTCATCAGCAGTGAAGGATATGTTCTTGGCGTGCGCTCCAGCTTGCACGGTGCAACGCTGTTTGCCAAGCATCCATTTAGAAAAGACCAAATAAAAATGTCAGTGCACCTCTTCAGTGATGAAGTGTCTCCGCTGATTTTAGGACACATTTAACCCTTGTTTTGTCTTGCCGTCAACCATGCAACTTTTTGTTTTTCTGGGGGTTCTTTTCAACGTTTTGGTCGTCTTTTTTTTGGCACTTTTTGTCGTTTTTCACCGCATGTTTTTGAAGCTTTTCTCAATGATATTTGTCACTTTTTTTGAGACTTTTGTCACTTTTTCTCAATGATTTTGAAATTATTTTCTTCAAATGCTATACAATTGAATAAAACCCCCCAAATTCAATGAAAGTAGTGAACTGATCAGTTATGACATTACATTACATACATAGCGTTGTACAGTTATTTCTTTTTGACAATTTGGTTGAAAGAAAACCCAAATTTCTGATATAGAAACTGTTTTGAAAATGGGTCAGATTTGAACCGAGGTCAACAGGAGGGATAACTGTCAGCTGCTGTTTGCACCTCACACATTTACACATTTATGCTGCTCACATAGACTGTGTGAAACAGGGCTCTGTACCAGCAGGAGGAAATAATGAGGAGGGATAGTTTGGATGTTTTGAAGTGTGGCTGTATGAGGTACTTCTACATAGTCAGGGTATTACTAGTCTGGATCAACGGAAGTACATTTCCAGGATAATTGCCTGACATCCGTCACCTTCCTCTCTCTCTCTACCAGTGGCGATTTTAGACCCTTTCTTTGCTCAAGCGCCCCTAAATTTAATCTGGTGATCCTAGAATCGCCCCTGCTCTCTGTGTGTTGCCGTTCTCAAACGCTGAAAATTTGGATGGTGCAACAAGTCAGACCTGCTCGGTTCTTTCAGGTGAATGATTGTAAAGATTTACAAAGATATGTTTAGGTCATTTCCTCTCTAACTGGGATGTTTTGGGACTGATTGGTGGGATTAATGTGGACGAAGTACACACAGAGATACACTGGTTAGAGCCAATGAGGTTCAACCATGTATCAGCTAATTTAAATAGCTCACGGTACTGGATTGTGTCAACAGATAACTTCATTTAATATTGTACGTGGCATTTTCTTTCTTGCAGCTGTTTTCTACGGTGTCAGGATGTTACACAAGTGAGCTCCACCGTTACCCAACATTAAAGTTATCAACACATGAATGCATCAATCATTAGACTACAATAATATTCTGTTACAACTTTAGCATAAGTATAAATTTGATGTTGTTATACTTTTACTTAAGTTTTGAACACCGGACTCGTAACTAATCTTTACTGTGTGGTTTTACTACTTTTACGTGAGTTAGAGATCTGAGTACTTCTTCCACATCTGGCCCATTTCAAACTAATACATATTATATTATTGTGTTATATCAAATAAGTGTATTTTGTATGTTGATCTTTGTTATTCTCTATGCTTTTTTTATTTATTTTTTATTTTGTGTAATATTATTTTCTGTTTTAATTTTTCATTTTTTTACATGTTTGAATTTTTTTTTCAATTGATTAAAAAAAAACGTAGCTTACTTTACTTATATTCAATGTACTTTCCACCCCTGGAAACAAAAAAATATATTATCCCAGCAAAAATAATTAAATGAATAGAGGAAAATAAGTATTTTGTCAAATAAATAAATAAATAAATAAATTGTATTTATTTGTTTTTCTATTTTTGCGCATACTTATTTTTTCTTAAATTAACCTCCATATTTATTTGATTATTACAGCTTTCCCCCTACATTTATTTATTTATTCCTTTTTATATAGTATTTTATTTATTTACTTATAATAATGGCATCTTTAGGCCTCCATACATGTATTCCTTGTACTGCGGAAAAAGGCTGTGAAACACCATTTTATAGCCTAATTAAACAGAACATATAATACAAGTGATTAGACAAATACAGGGGTGTGGATGTACCCAAAATTGGGGTGATTTGGATTGACCTTTATAATATTTTTTTATGCTGGCTGTGGCCCTGCAGAGTGCAGACATAACGGCCAAAACATAAACCAAAAACAGCAGCTACAGTAGATCTAAAGTCTGTGTACATTCAGAGCGAGTAGAGCTTAAAAACTCCGAGCAGCTTGGAATCGAAAGCCACCACAGAGAGGACTTGAAGAGTTTCACCGCTGAGCCGTGAAATGAAAAGTAGCAGCTGATGTAGCAGCAGACCTGGCCGGGGTGGGGGAGGGTTTCAGCGGGCAGACACCGGAGGGAGGGAGGGACTACTTTCTGTCAACGCTGCAAGCTGACTACCCCACTATAACTTTACTGTCAGGATGTATTTAAAAAAAAAAATTTTTTTATTTAGGCCTGTGTTTATGGATGATTGGCTTGAGGAATTCCACGTCGGGTTTAAGTGTTGTATTAACAAACAAAATGGAGTCTAGCTAACGGCTAGCGTGAACGCCGACATGAATAAATAGCTCTACAGCAGCGTCGAAAAGAATTGTAATGTCCCCCCGGAGCTGCTGCCTCTGTCCATGGTGCTACTACTCTATGATTCACCCGTCAAAAATGTCGGCTTTTATCTTCACGTAACTGAAAAACACACATGTATCCGCCATTGTATGTTTGTTTTGTGCTAATGTGTGCTTTAAAAACTGTGGCGAAGTTGCTTGCTGTCGAGTTAACAATAAATTCAATTACCAACTGCCATCTCTGCTCTTCATCAACTCTCAGATCACATACAGCCCCCCACTTCTCCCCTTCTTATTCTCATTGGTTCCCCGCGCTGTCCCTCAAGGTTCACAACTCCTGATTGGCTCACCCTTCCCGCCCACACTCGTCGCTCGCGCACTGAACCAGCAGCTGGGACCAATAGCGGCGCGTCTTGTGTCCAAAGGGCGGGAGGAGGAGGTTGGCGGGGGTCATGCTGACAGACATGGGGAAGAAGAGGCTGGATTTCTGAGAACAAACTGCCACATTTGGCCTCTTTGTGTTTGAAGAGGCAAGAAAACTACAACTGGACAGATTTGGTTGGAGGCTTCATGTGTATCGACATTTTTTATATTCTCTAAACCCCCACATTCTCCTTGTCTGTCTCACTTAGTTGTGATGGTAGCTGTGGATGCTGATGCTGCCATGTTTGCTTTTCTTGATGAATAATATTGGCTGTCTAACCACAGCCTTTCTTAGGTTATTTATAACTAAATTACTTCTGAAACTAGCTCAAGAATAGTCTGAACTTGGATAAGAAGTTAGTAACATTTATGCAAATCGATAGGGATCCAAAATAAAGAACACAAAAATGTGTATTTTGCACTATTTCATTACATTTTTATAAATTAAACCAATCAATTAGTCGAGAAATTAATCAAAAATGGAAATGATTCTTAGTTGCAGCCCTAGCTGGTTAATTATTACTTTAAATTTGAGGATTAGAAGTCAAATAATGCAAATCAATGTTTATAGATAGACAGATAGATAGATATAGATGCACTTTATTGATCCCAAATTGGGCAATTATTGTGTTAATTATACATATCAATACTAGAGGAGAGAAATATCAATAAAAAACACAACTAATAATATAAAGTAGCTCAAAAACATGAGCATACTCCATAAATATAATTTATATATGTGGACTGATTGCAGTGAAAAGTATACTTCTACTGCACTGCAATTCTGAGGTAAATATTATAACTAAAGTAACTAAAAAGTGTATCTAAATACAGCATTTGAAGTTATTGGGTTACAGGCGGTCTAAAGCGCTGTATATGTATATGCAATATGTAACATTCATTTAGATTTTGTGTTGTGTCTTTGTGTACTTAGGTGTTAAAACGTGAGATTTAGGCTTATTGTTATATGATATGTTTTGTCATGTTTCAATAGTTTTCTTATTTAAGTGTCAAGTTATGAATCAAATGTAGGATTACAGAAAGTCTTGGGTCTCAGGCTCCCTCCAACCAAACACACAAGTAAAAGAAAGAGAATCTAAGACATGAAATAGTGCAAGTTATTAAAATATAACAAATAAAATATGAGTTTCAAAAAAAAGTAATATAAATGTGTAGCAGACAGTCGTGTTTTTTTATTGTCTTGTGAAGCACAACGTCTGTTTTGTGAAGTGCCAAATAAATAAATGTATTATTTATTTATTTATTAATGTATTATAATAAATACTCCTTGAAGTAGTTGTAGCTTCCCCCGGCTCACTGCGCATGTCCCTCTGCTCCATCCGGGAACTTCAGAATTACCATTGACAGCCGAAGCGCAACTTTTCCCCAGGCAAAGTGAAATCAAGCCGCGGACTCGGACAAAATATAGTCCCCGTTTTTCAACTTAAAATTACCGAAAGAAAAGCTAACCCGCTCCCCCGTCGGACCCCTCGACGTTCGGCCGTTAATCTGGACAGGACCCGTCCGGGGCCTGAGCTCTTTCTGCCGGGTTTGGAGCACTTTTGAAGACGGGCGGAAAGTGGGTGATGAGTCCTAGCCTGTAAAAAGAAGCGAGAACTTGCTCTTGCAGCCTGAGTAGTTCTTCTTTCAATTGTTATTGTCGCTTTAAAAAATCTTTTATTCACTTAAAACTTCGTCTCGGTCGCGTCGAAAGTGGGAGAAAAGTGCTTTTCTGGTCGGAACATGGAACTACAAGGCCTGCAAGAGGCGTTGAAAGTAGAAATCCAATGTCATCAGGTAAATGAAACATCGTGTTATTCTACCCTGTTATACGAGCAAGTGCAGAGAAGCAAGAGGAGGAGAAAAAAATCTGAAGGGATGAGAGACGTTAACACTCCAAAGGGAATATCATGTCGGTTGTAATGTCGACACCAACGGCCACTTCCAACTGCCGTTAAGTGCACTTTTCACAGTACTTTTTAAGCTAACTGTCATTTCGCTGTACAACAAGAATTTGGAGTGGTAATGCGGCGGTTGGTTGTGTGGCGATCAGGACGCGACCTGAATATTTATGAGGTGCCAGAGTCGCTGCTGTGGCTATCATCCCCGCTTTGTTCCACCCTTTACATACTAAACTTGAGACACACTTTTGCACATTTCGCTTCTCCATCTCCATCTCCATCGTTTTTACAAAACTAGTTGCACAGATGAAGCAAGACCCACAGGTAAAAAAATATATATATATCTATATATTTTTCCTGGAAGCTTCTTCAAGCTACACGACACCGGGGAGAAACTTTATCAGCATAAATCTTTCGCTAGGTTAACATCACTAACGTTAGTTAGCAAGTCTAACCAGCTTTACCTTCATCGTGACTTGGCTGAAAATTAAACGTGAAGTTGGGGTGTCCAAAATATATATATATATATTTTTTGTTTGTTTAAATTGTAGGATGGAGAGCTTAAGAGACAGCTACACGACAGGAGAATAACAGCCCTGAGCGATAAACAAGTAAGCTTTCTTTCTTTCTTTCCTTCTTTCTTTTCCTCTCCTCTTTGGTACAACTAGCCACAAACAAACATGGTGGATTGTAAAAGTGAGCTGGCTTGTTTTATTGTGTTTAACCGCCGGGGCTTCTTCTTCTTCTTCATCATCCCCTCAACGTTCTTGTCTCGCGCACTCAAAGTTGTGTAAAAATTTTTAGCGTCCATTTTGAGCAGGTCGACATGTTTCTGGAGAGTAAGAAAAGAGGCTCGTAAAGAAGCAGCTAGCTTAACTATCCGGCTCGGACTTTTGTGTGGAGACATTATCGTTGAAGTTTTGTCGGTTGAACCAACCGTTAATATCGTTGTGGAGTTGCTTTTTTTAAACGTCTATTACACCGTTAAAACACACCGGTTTTGTTACTTTATACTTAAAGTGGGGGTGCGTTTGATTCGCGCACCATTAAGCTTTCACTTTTCTCTCCCCCCCTCCGTTTTTTGTTTTGTTGCTAGCTATATTTTATAGTCAGCTGACGGTGTCCTATATTAACTTTAAAGCTAAGTGGTTAGCCGGGTATCAGGCGGTCTGGATGGATGCTGCAGGCCGACAGCAAGTGTTCAGCACCGCGGCCAGCTCCTCTCCGGCTCCTGCTTGCTTGCACCGCCCCGCCGGCCGGTCCCAGCCCTAACAGCAGCGCACACAACTTCTTAACATTAGCCATAAGAAGAATCCAAGCATTTAAAAAAAAAAAAATTGTATATAACCACTTGTTATCTTGTGTTTTATTACACTGATAGAGGCCTACCCCCTACCCCCCCACCCCCAATCTTCACTTGTATCGATCCCTTTTCCTGCAGTTTCTGAGCACTTGGTTTGTTGCAGTCATTAAACTTGCTCCATGTGAAAATACACAGCAGCAGCATCCAGTTGTTAATCCAGGTAGTTGTTATGATGCTGGGCCCCCTTTTTAATCCTGAATCTAAATCCTTGTTTGTGTTGTAGTGTGTGCATTTTCTTTCCTCTTCTTCTTTTTCTTCTTTCAGTTTTGGTAGTGGAAGCTTCCATTTTGAGAGAGAAAAGGGGGGTGGTTCCTCTTCACCCTCTAACATGGAGGGGGGGGGGAAAGTCTGCAGAGTTTCATGCAGGAGGAGGAGGAGGTGGAGGAGGAGGGGGGGATGGGCCCCATTCATGCCTAACATTACCATTTTGATTGCTTTGATGCTGTTTTTGGTTTGGAGGAGGGGGGGAGGGGTGGCAGGGAAAAGAGAGACAGAAAGCCCAGTCAGCACTGCACAGCGGGGCTTTTAATCACTACACACTTTTACTGAATTATTCTTCTTTTTCAGCTGCAAAATGTGACCTTTTACTTTACGTATGAACTGCTGCTTTGCCCCAAATTAGCCTCACATCCACACCGCCTAGATTTAATCACGATGTTGGTGGAAACTAAGCCCACTGTCAACATTTGTGTCGCCCCGAAAATAAACTCGCCCTGAACTTTAAGATGCCAAGAGAGCGAGTTTTTTTTTATCAGGAATATTTCGATAACTGCACAAGTGTTTACGAGTACGATTAAGAAAAATGTCTCCTGGCTGAGACCAAGCCTGGAGGTCATTTGACGGTCACAGTTTTAAGGCCTGAAGATGGAAGTTTTATTCCCTGTGACAGGGAGAGAAAATGGAAGTAAAAGCTTCTGCTAACCAGCGGATGGATTTAAAGGGTTATTTTGTTTTTTCTTTTCCACTTGGACCATTATTTTCCACGCATTCGTGTCTAAGTGACTAATGTGAGGAAGGGTCTTTTTAATCGGTCCAGTATTGAGCGAGAACGCTGTAATCAGCACCTGTAATCCAGGCTGAAGTGTAATCCTAAAGGCCACCGTCAGTTTTTGCCGCTGACAGACTCAGATTATTATTCTAAGTGTCTGACAACATTATGGAAAGGATCCCTACAGAGATAGAGCTTTTAGTTAAAGAGTAAGATCCTTTTAGTTTAACATGAAACAGCCCCAAAATCACCATCACCAAACTCCACCAGACTCCATGTAAATAATCAGGACTTTTAGCGTGTATAGAGCCAGCATATCTCCACCAGACTCCATGTAAATAATCAGGACTTTTAGCATGTATAGAGCCAGCATATCTCCACCAGACTCCATGTAAATAATCAGGACTTTTAGCGTGTATAGAGCCAGCATATCTCCACCAGACTCCATGTAAATAATCAGGACTTTTAGCGTGTATAGAGCCAGCATATCTCCACCAGACTCCATGTAAATAATCAGGACTTTTAGCGTGTATAGAGCCAGCATATCTCCACCAGACTCCATGTAAATAATCAGGACTTTTAGCGTGTATAGAGCCAGCATATCTCCACCAGACTCCATGTAAATAATCAGGTCTTTTAGCGTGTATAGAGCCAGCATATTTCCACCAGACTCCATGTAAATAATCAGGACTTTTAGCGTGTATAGAGCCAGCATATTTCCACCAGACTCCATGTAAATAATCAGGATTTTTAGTGTGTATAGAGCCAGCATATCTCCACATGTAAATGGTTGAATTAAGGGTTTATTTCAACCAAACCAGAGTGGTGATTGTTGGAACAGTGGAAAGATGAACCAAGACGGCTTTTGATAGTTTTATTTAGTTTCTGTCCACTTTGAATGAAGTGTGTTTTCAATTCAATTCAATTTTATTTATAGTATCAAATCATAACAGAGTTATCTCGAGACACTTTAAAGATAGAGTAGGTCTAGACCACACTCTATAAATCCCAAAACCCCAACAATTACAGTAATTCCCTGAAGAGCAAGCATTAGCAGTGGCTATTGCGAAATATAGTGTTTTACGATGATAAAAGTCCTGATTATTTACATGGAGTCTGGTGGAGTTTGGTGATGGTGATTTCGGGGCTGTTTCATGTTAAACTAAAAGGATCTTACTCTTTAACTAAAAGGTCTCTCTCTGTAGGAATCCATCCCATAATGTTGTCAGACACTTAGAATAATAATCTGAGTCTGTCAGCGGCAAAAACAGAACTTTTAGTGGACGCTAACTGACTGTGCGCAATTGTTCCTTTAAAATTACATCGCAGCTTGTTTCTCGCTTAATACCGGACCAATTTCAAAGATTGTCGTTCCCATCAGTCACTCAGACACAAAAACAGGGAGAAAAATAGGCTCCAGGTTGAGAAATACCAAAGTAACTCTTTAATTTCAGGAGTTGAGCTTTGAATATTGAGCACAGTCTTGTCTGCAAGTGTCCATGTTGTGAATGAGAACAAGTTTTAATAACACTGGCTGTTTTGCTCCAGAAAACAGCCAGTGTTTATCAGAGGAGGGGGGAAACAGGCGGCGGCTCTCTGGAGTTGATTGATGTAAATGCAAATCAGGAGTGATTAGAAAATAAAAATAACTGCAGAATAGATGGGGATGCATTCATGAATATGGCTGCAGTTTAACTCCTCTCTTCATATATTCAGATTCAGTATACAAGTCTCTCTCCACCGTACCATCTACAATCGACCACCTTTACCCTTGATTGCTGTGTTTTTGGGCCCTTGAAGAAGAATGGATTCATTGATTCCTGCTCACTGCGCTCCACTTGCTGTCTGTTGCATCACAGCACCAGTTTTTTACTGACTTGTCAGGTACTAGACCAGTTGTTTTGGTTCTGCTCCAGTTATCGTTTCGTAAAGGAGGTGGGGGGGGGGGGTCGATATTTATTTCTCAGAGCGGGCTATCATCCATGAGAGCGTTGGCGGCTTCTGGAGAAAACTCTGAAGTGGATTTATCTCCTGAATACGGCCGAGTTAAACTCTTATTTATTTCGTTTCTGGAGGAAAAAAGCGTGTCTGTTTTTTTTTTTGGTCTCCAGAAATCGTTCATTTAACTTGGAACAAACGCTGCAGCTACTTCACTTGAACGATTTCCAATCGGCAGCAGTAAAGTCCTTTTTCTTTTTTAAAAGCACCATCTGTAACCATGGATACCCCTGCTTCTTCTGTACACATTTGCAGTGTTACCACTTCCTCAAGGTCTTAAAGGGATACGCCACCGTTTGTTGAAGTAGTTCTTATCATGGTCTACCCTGGCTGTAGATAGGTGGGCCAACGCATTTTTTTGTCTCAGTGCAAGTAATTAGGTTGTTTTTTTTGGTCTTTTGTTGGCTCACTTTTACTCACAACATGCTAACCGTCAACATAGGATTCCATTCACTATGCTAAGCTAACTAGCGGTGGCGCTGCCGGTGTTGCACCGGACTAAAAGGATGCATGCACAAAAAATGCGTTGGCCCACCTATCTACAGCTAGAGGAGACCCCCCCTATCTACAGCTAGGGGAGACCCCACCTATCTACAGCTAGAGGAGACCCCACCTATCTACAGCTAGAGGAGACCCCACCTATCTACAGCTAGAGGAGACCCCACCTATCTACAGCTAGAGGAGACCCCACCTATCTACAGCTAGAGGAGACCCCACCTATCTACAGCTAGAGGAGACCACACCTATCTACAGCTAGAGAGACCCCCCTATCTACAGCTAGGGGAGACCCCACCTATCTACAGCTAGAGGAGACCCCACCTATCTACAGCTAGAGGAGACCCCACCTATCTACAGCTAGAGGAGACCCCACCTATCTACAGCTAGAGGAGACCCCACCTATCTACAGCTAGAGGAGACCCCACCTATCTACAGCTAGAGGAGACCCCACCTATCTACAGCTAGAGGAGACCCACCTATCTACAGCTAGAGGAGACCCACCTATCTACAGCTAGAGGAGACCACACCTATCTACAGCTAGAGGAGACCCCACCTATCTACAGCTAGAGGAGACCCCACCTATCTACAGCTAGAGGAGACCCCACCTATCTACAGCTAGGGGGAGACCTCACCTATCTACAGCTAGGGGAGACCCCACCTATCTACAGCTAGAGGAGACCCCACCTATCTACAGCTAGAGGAGACCTCACCTATCTACAGCTAGGGGAGACCCCACCTATCTACAGCTAGAGGAGACCCCACCTATCTACAGCTAGAGGAGACCCCACCTATCTACAGCTAGAGGAGACCCCACCTATCTACAGCTAGGGGAGACCACACCTATCTACAGCTAGGGGAGACCCCACCTATCTACAGCTAGAGGAGACCCACCTATCTACAGCTAGAGGAGACCCCACCTATCTACAGCTAGGGGAGACCCCACCTATCTACAGCTAGAGGAGACCCCACCTATCTACAGCTAGAGGAGACCCCACCTATCTACAGCTAGGGGAGACCCCACCTATCTACAGCTAGGGGAGACCCCACCTATCTACAGCTAGAGGAGACCTCGTCTATCTACAGCTAGAGGAGACCGTGATAAGCCCTATTTCAACAAACAGTGGCATATCCCTTTAAAGTTTCACACAGGTACATGTGTACAGTAGGGATGGGCTGATCGATACTGCGGTTTTCATACTTCAATACTTAAAAGCTACTCGTTTGGTTGTGATTGCTTAAAGAAATACAAAAAAACGTGGGTAGCTGCATCACATCCAAATGTTTTTAGCGCTGTCGCGGCTGTAAGCGGTCCGACAAAGTGCTGCCGCGAGGGACTGAACGCTGAGAGATGCGTAAACACACCGTGACATGCTCGAGATTGTATTGTAATGATTTATTCCTCCACACGTAAAATACGACTAGCACTGCAGTTACCAAATGTAGAGTTTAGGGATGTGCTCGATTGAAGAAATTCTGAGTCGACTAACACTCATTCAATCGTATCGACTAATCGATTAGTTGATTTAATCGACAGATCTGTAAATCTGAGTTTCTCCACAAAGAGTCATGTTAAAAGCACCGCTTTAATTCTTGTGTTTACCAGAGATGAGCTCGTACGTTTCTTGGTAATAAGTCATTCAGCATGAAAACAGCATCAGACATGACTAATGGACTAAAGAAATCTAACTTGACTAAAACCAAAACCACCGATTAGTCGACTAATCAGCTGAGAGGGAGCAGGTCTAGTAAAGTTACTTTGTGAGTCGAAATAAGTGCGTTAATGCGGTGGTCAACGGAAAGTGTTCGCTCCCAGGCTCCCCACCCTCTCTGTCAAAACCCAAAAAAACCAACAGGTGAAGCAAACCGATTATGTTATCACTTCTGCTCAAACCACGATGAAAACGCCCACCACCTAAAATATATGTGCACAATATAATACATTACATGTCATTTAGCTGACGCTTTTATCTAAAGCGACTTACAATTGCTATATATGTCAGAGGTCGCACGCCTCTGGAGCAACTAGGGGTTAAGTGCCTTGCTCAGGGACACATTGGTTGATGTATCGCAGTGGGAATCGAACCGAGGTCTCCCACGCCAAAAGCATGTGTCATATCCCCTGTGCCATCACCATATAATATATAATATCATAATAATAATAATCAATAAATAATATAAATGAGACCATAAACAACATAGAAAACAACATCTTATCCTGCTATGTTTGTAATTAAGTGTTTGTCTTTCGATGTACTTTTTAGCCCAAATCACTGATTTGTACGTGTTTTATTTTATTTTTCTTATTTTATTTTATTACCCTGTGGCTAACGCGCTATGTACAGCACTTTGGTCAGCGCGAGCTGTTTTTAAATGTGCTATAGAAATAAACTTTACTTACTTACTTACTTACTTACTTACTTACTTACTTACTTACTTACTTACTTACTAGAATATGTGGCTCCTACAAGCGCTTTTGTATAATGTTTGTGCTGAAACAGTACTGAATCTGGCCCGTTTCACATGACTGTGGAAACCTGTTACAGAACATGATGCTCACAGCGTGTTGTTGTTGTGTTGGGGTTCTAACCTCCGGCTGATTTGTGAGGACTCTGGTTAACTGCTCCTCAGATCTCTGCAGGGTAAATCCAGACAGCTAGCTAGACTATCTGTCCAATCTGAGTTTTCTGTTGAACGACTAAAACTACTTCTGAACGTCCACATGTTCCACCAAAACCAGTTCCTTCCTGAGACTATTTAGCATAGGCACCGTGGCTCTGTCCGGAGCTTAGCCCCGCCCCACGATGATTGTGATTGGTTTAAAGAAATGCCAATAAACCAGAGCACGTTTTCCTCCCATCCAGGAATGCTGTGTGGACTAGCTCAGACCTTCCTCCGCAGCGCTGTGGAGGAAGGTCTGGCTAACACGTGTAACCTCTGCAAACATTTAAAAACAACACCCTGAAAGTCTTTTTGAGTTCCCTTTTTAGAAATAAACATAAAATAAGATCACCTGTTGTACTTTCACAATCTTTTTAAAACAAGTAATAAATAAAATACCAATAAAAGAAAAACAAACATGAATTAGATCAAAAGAGTTTGCTTGCAAACAGTTATCGATTACTTAGTTTTTGTCGTCCTTAGGAGCCGAAATCTCGATCTAAATTTGATAAATTGCACAGGCCGAGAGCCTTCTTACAACGTAAGATAAGTAAATGTGTTTTTTTCAGCTAATGACCACGCTGTGTTTCTGGATGGTTGGATATCCAGGGCTGTGCTGCATTTAAAGGTCATGACTAATGCCGCGTGTCCCATTTCCATACAGTTGACTGATGCTGTAAAGTACACACCCTGTACTAATATTCTCTCTGTTAGTATGCAAATGCATCTAAAGTACCCAGGTTTAGTTAGGTTTATAAGGTTTAGTCGCAGCTAGGGTCGGGTACCGGAGTCGGTACTTTTTTGGGTACCGACCGAATTACGTCGGCACTACGGAGGAACGATTCACGTTTAATCAAACGGTGCCAAACTTCGCTACCTGAGAGCGCTAAGTAAGGGCGAGCATATCTGGCCTCTCTGCATGTTGACAGAAAGCGACTCGAAAAAAACACACACACACACAAAAAAAAAAACCAACACACACGCACCACGCTTTTACGCTTTACGCACAGACAGACAGACAAACACACACACACACACACACACACACAGACAGACACACACACACATAACACACAACACACACAGACACACACACAGACAGAACACACACACACACACACAGACACACACACACACACACACACACACACAAGACAGAGACACACACACACACACACATACACACACACAACACAACGACACACAGACAGACAGACACACACATAGACAGACACACACACCGACAGACAGACACATAGACACACAGACAGAGACACACACACAGCCACAAGACACACACACACACACAAAAGACACACAACACACACACAGACAGACACAACACACACACACAGACAGAACACAAACACACACACAAGAATGACAACACACACACACACACACACACACACACACACACACACACACACACACACACACACACACACACACACACAAAACACAAAAAAAAACACACACACACACACACACACACACACACACACATAGACACAGAAAGACAGACACACACATACATACACACAGACACAGACACACACGCGCACACACACAGACACACACTCAACGGATTTCTCAGATCTGTTGATTAAGTTTACCTCATCTGAACACAAACTGTGCGCTTGTTTTAGAGGATTAACTAGTTTGTTTTTCTGAGCTGCTGCGTTGGTATTATTCCACTTTTCTTTTTTTTTTGTCCAGCTGTGAGCAGCTGCTCTGTTTCCTTCCGTGTGTTGCATTGTGGGGGAGAAAAGTCAGCACATTTACATGTTCATGCACGCAGGAAAACCAGGTTACCCTGAGAAATCAGTGCAAATGTGCTGTATTCAAATCTGTGTACATAAGCAGTGATTTAGATTTCTACCCCTGACCTTATTTTGGAAACATGTCTGACTGATTGCAAGAGTTTTAGTGATAAAGTCAAGTGTTCCTGCTTCCTGCTTTGTGCTCTGGATGTTACAAATATTCATATAATCAGCTGTGGATTTAAAGAGACTACTTTGATGCCTTTCATGTGCAAAGATGGCTCCGTTTATCCCGACTTTCTGCAGTCTTTGTCATGCTCGCACATGTAAAAAGACGATTTAGAAACCCGGTTACTCGTAAACAAGAAATCATGTCACTCAGGGAGAAATCAGGTTTCTCTAATCCTCTACCGTGACTGCTGCAGGAACCAGGTTTTTAACATTAATCTGGTAACTGAAATGCATGTAAACAGACAAAAAAACACCCTCACTCAGAAATGAATTAAGTTTTTAGTATCCACGCTGGCATTTTTAAGTCTACTTGTGTTTCATTTATCCTCTGAAAATGAAACACAAGTAGACTTACAACGCCAGCAGTGGGTTCTAAAGTTACTACTTTTCCAGTGAGTGTGTTTTATTACATTTCAGTTACCAGATAAATGTTTAAAAACCCCAGACTGATCTCATAAAGTGGCGTATGTATGACGCGCCAATTCGTAAGCTGTTTTTGCGTGTTATCAAGAAGCATAATCGCTTTTTAGCGTGTTTATCAACGCCGTTCGGCCGCCATTGACCTACATTACGTGTGAATTCTTGCTATAGGGAGTAGTATGAAAGGTAGGAAGTCCACGGAGGGAAGTTGGATCGTGGTGGAGGATGGGTAAAACACAGGACTTTCACCAAGGAGAGCTGTTTTTTTTGTGGTGTGTATGTTTACATGCGCTGTATACAGCGTAGACATACACGTGGATACCTCAAAATGCGTAGAGATAACACGCCACTTGGCTTTAGGAAAGTGGCGTGTATGTTTACGCAAAGTCATGATGGCATGTTGAAAAAAAACCTGGTTTCTGCAGTCGTATAAACCAGTGATTCCCAAACAGGGGTACTTCTGCTGTTGCTAGGGGTACGTGGACAAATTGTGGAGCAGCTCAACTAATTTGAGAAAATAGAAATTCTGATTTGATTGAAACAATATATCAGCTGTAACAAAAGAACACAGGGAAGTTAAACAGTAGCTACAATTAAAGACTACATACATTGTAGAAATAAGTAGCTAAAACTACTGATTAAACAGTTCAAATAGTTAGCTAAAAGTAATGAATAAATGGTAGGAATGAGGAGTTAAAAGTAATGAATAAATGGTAGGAATAAGGAGTTAAAAGTAATGAATAAATGGTAGGAATAATGAGTTAAAAGTAATGAATAAATGGTAGGAATGAGGAGTTAAAAGTAATGAATAAATGGTAGGAATGAGGAGTTAAAAGTAATGAATAAATGGTAGGAATAAGGAGTTAAAAGTAATGAATAAATGGTAGGAATAAGGAGTTAAAAGTAATGAATAAATGGTAGGAATAAGGAGTTAAAAGTAATGAATAAATGGTAGGAATAAGGAGTTAAAAGTAATGAAAAATGGTAGGAATAAGGAGTTAAAAGTAATGAATAAATGGTAGGAATAAGGAGTTAAAAGTAATGAATAAATGGTAGGAATAAGGAGTTAAAAGTAATGAATAAATGGTAGGAATAAGGAGTTAAAAGTACCGCATAAACAGCCCAAATAGTCGTCTAGGAGAATGAAATTAACCGCAGAGAATACACCTAGCATACACCACTACAGAATGGCGAACACGCTGTATAGTGAACTATTTCTGTGCTGGGGAACGGTTTCAAACACAGCTCGCGTCACCTGTCAGACTGCCCGCCAGGGGTGGGAACCCCCAGAGGCCTCACAATACGATATCATCACGATATTTATGTCACGATACAATATTTATTTACGATTTTAAACATATTTGCAGTATCCTGCGATATACTGCAATGTATTTACCTTTTTTCCAACTTCAAATTTTTCCCAATTGAAGTTGAAGTTGAAAAAAAGTTGGAAAAAAGGTAAATATATTGCAGTATATCGCAGGATACTGCAAATATGTTTAAAATCGTAAATAAATATCGTATCGTGACATAAATATCGTGATGATGTCCCCAAAAGGAAACTTTGTCAACATCGGTTTCATCTAAAAAGACACATGTCTCTGTTTGTTCATCTCACTTCAATTTTATTGCTGCAAAATGGGATTGTGTCAAGCAGACAAACTGACCAACACATATATATATAATAATAGATCAATACTTGTTGTCTGTGTATCGATACAGTATTGCCATGGAATATATTGCGATACCATGCTGTACCCCTACTGCCTGCGCCCGCTAGCCTCTCATTGACGTGGCAAACGACAATCGCTCCTTGTGCCGCAAGAGTTTAAGGGCCCTATTTTAACGATATAAGTGCACGGTGTGAAGGCCTGGCACAGGTGCGTTTAGGGCGTTTCCAAATCAAATTAAAAAGCCCGCACTGACTTGGGCAAAAAGGCTTTTAATTTTGCAGCACCACCTGCATGGAATCAGCTTCAGAATGAGCTACAGTTGAAGGAGTTGGTCTCACTTTATTCTTTTCAAGGCTTTCTAAAAGACCTTGCAGAAAGGCAGTCTGTCTGTCATTGTTTTTAAATTGATTTAGGACCCAGATTTTCTTTATGATGAGATTGGTGTGTGTGAAGATGATGAGTGAAAGTGTTTCTATGTTTTTATTTCGTTGTTGTCTTTGTATTTATTGAAACCTAGCTGCTGCCACTTGCCAGGACCCTCTTGTAAAAGAGATTTGTAATCCCAAGGAGTTTTTTTCCTGGTTAAATAAAGGTTTGAATGAAAAAAAAGGGTCCGTGCACCAGGCGCGTGGTTCAAAGGGATTGTACTTAGTGTCTTCACTGTTTTGTTTCGTTGGCTCTGGTTCGATAAAGTTGGAGTTTGACGCAGTTTCATACTCCAACGTAGTGAAGTAAAAGCAAAATAACTCAGAGGTAGAAAAAGTCCAGTAACCAAGTATCCACAGGTCTGAAAACATTGAATTCAGTTTCCCCTCAAAATAAAGAAAAGGCCTTTTAGAAAGTGTTAAAAAGTCTTCAATCTCATTTACAAAACATCTTAAATCTGCTCTCTTGGCTGCGTTAGGCAGTAACGTACGTTTGAATGTTTCTGTTTGTGATTGCGGACTGTCCAGAGACATTAAACGCCTCCTAACTATCATCAGACCTGCAGCAGACTAGCACATGAGAAGTGTGGATTTTCAGCAAAAGCCTTTAGCCTGACGAGCCAGCCCCACATCCAGATGTTGAGGTCTGGGAACTCCCCATTGGTCAGGGCTCAATCCGAGGGGGCGGGATAAACGGTTGTCTTTCAAATAACCCTCTGCACGCAATAGGATAGCGCTCCAACCAATCAGAGCAACGCTAGTTGATAGATTAAACTTTAAACTGCGAACACATCTTCCTTTTTTTAAGAATGACTTCAGAGCCGTTCTTTGTTCTGTTCTCAAAGAAAAGCTGAACTCCAAGTCTTCCAGAGTCTCGGCCAAAGCAGATTCCAAAGACCATAAGCCCCGCCCCCTTTAGACCCATTAGACGATGCGATTGGCCCGGCTAGAGTTTGACTTTTCCAGCTCGCAAGCCAACAGAGAGTTGCTAGACGACCCTGGCTGGCGCTTGGGGGCGTGTAGATTTCCAGGCTAAAAAACCTTAGCTTTCTGCTTCTTGTCACGGTCCAGGTTGCTTTAATATTATGAACTATATATCATGAGAAGTTAGTGTTATTTACTGCTGGGAAGAAGCAGACTTATAGATATAAAATTGTGTTCTATGTTGTCCTAAAAAAGGTCAAATAAAGTGTAGACTGTAACTGTGAACCTTGCAGACATCCTGCTATTTGTCCTCTAACTGCTCTGCAGGTGACATTAAAGCTACCGTGACTTGTACAGACGCAGTTAAAAGCCATTTAAAGACAACACTGTGTCTTTCTCTTCTCTGCACTAATTTCCTTTTTGCATGTACATTAGTCAGCGAGGGTCAGCGGTGCTAAAGCTGCACTGTAGTACATCAGCTCTGTTCAGTAATTGGACATTTGAACGGCTGGAGAAGCTGTTGGTCGTCTCTCTAACCCCCCCTCCTCTAGTCCATCCACACATCCATCCATCCATCCTGCTGTACCAGGGTAAAGCTCTCAGGGAGTGGTAGTCACATTTAGCCTAGCAGTGCCTAGCAGTGCTTGGCAGTGCCTAGCAGTGCCTAGCTGTGTCTATCAGTGCCTAGCAGTGCTAGCAGTGCCTAGCAGTGTCTAACAGTGCCTAGCTGTGTCTATCAGTGCCTAGCAGTGCCTGACAGTCCCTAACAGTGCCTAGCAGTGCCTAACAATGCCTAGCAGTGTCTAACAGTGCCTAGCAGTGCTAGCAGTGCCTAGCAGTGCCTAGCAGTGTCTATCAGTGCCTAGCAGTGCTAGCAGTGCCTAGCAGTGTCTAACAGTGCCTAGCAGTGCCTAGCTGTGTCTATCAGTGCCTAGCAGTGCTAGCAGTGCCTAGCAGTGTCTAACAGTGCCTAGCTGTGTCTATCAGTGCCTAGCAGTGCCTGACAGTCCCTAACAGTGCCTAGCAGTGCCTAACAATGCCTAGCAGTGTCTAACAGTGCCTAGCAGTGCTAGCAGTGCCTAGCAGTGCCTAGCAGTGTCTATCAGTGCCTAACAGTGCCTAGCAGTGTCTAACAGTGCCTAACAGTGCCCAGCAGTGCCCAGCAGTGCCTAACAGTGCCTAACAGTGCCCAGCAGTGCCTAGCAGTGCCTAGCAGTGCCTAACAGTGCCCAGCAGTGCCTAGCAGTGTCTAACAGTGCCTAACAGTGCCTAACAGTGCCTAGCAGTGCCTAGCAGTGCCTAGCAGTGTCTAACAGTGCCTAACAGTGCCTAACAGTGCCCAGCAGTGCCTAGCAGTGCCTAGCAGTGTCTAACAGTGCCTGACAGTGCCTAACAGTGCCTAGCAGTGCCTAGCAGTGCCTGACAGGGCCTGACTTTTTACTAGAACTAACAGCGTAGCTATGGCTGAACTTTGGCCTACTTTAGCATATCAACATTAGCTCACTAAGAACCTGGGAACCACAATCCCAAACTGGCAGTTTGACTTTCTGTGTACTGAATTGTTTACCTAAAGTAAACTTTTTTTTAAATTAGTTTTTCTAAAAATTATACTTTAAAAAAATCCCAATATATCACCCGGCCTTACGCACAGTATCGAAATATATTGCAATATATTGAATCGTGACCCATGTATCGTGATACGTATCGCATCGGCAGATTCTTGCCGACACACAGCCCTGCCGAGGACAGGCTCTTTTGTCGCTACGGCAAACTGAGGCTAGCGCCGTACCGAATACCATTTATTGAGCTTCGGTGCTTTTCAACAGCGAATATTCTGAGCTTCGGTGGCAGCAGCAGCAGCGGGTGAAACCAACATTTCCGACTGCACCTGAAGGCAGCTTTATTTAACCCTCCTGTTGTCCTCGGGTCCAATTTGACCCATTTTCAAAAAGTTTCTGTATCAGAAATTTATCAGAAAAACAGAGTTTCTTTCAACCAAATTGTCAAAAAAAATTTAATACCGTGGATGGTTTCCGTACAACGCTCTTCACAAGTTAAGTAAATGATCAGTTCACTAGTTTCATTGAATTTAGATTTTTTATTCAATTATATAGCATTTAAAAAAGAACAGATACAAGAACGTTGTAGAAAGTGACCGAAATATTGGAAAAGCTTTAAAAATGTGGCGAGAAAATCAACAAAAACATAGAAAAAAGTGACAGAAATGTAAAATATTTGCATAATATGAGCATTTTAAATGTGGTTTTTTTTTTGGGACTTCTTTTTGACATTTTTTCCCGATGTTTTCTTTACTTTTTGGCGTTTTTTCTTTCTTTTTCAACTCTTATTTATTTATTTATTTTTTTCAACTTTAAAATTTTCAAACATGCAAACATGTAACAATTTATGACCCAACAAGTGAAAAAAAAAAAAAAAAACATAACACTGAACCCTGTTCTCTGATTGGTCCAACACCAATCATTAAAGTCTGTTTCCCAGACTTTAATCTTGTGGTTTCCAGACAGGTTCAGACCTTCCACAGCGTAGTGAGACAGATTCTAGGTGTGTGTCTGTGTGTGTCTGTGTGTGTGTGTGTGTGTCTCTCTATGTCTGTCTATGTCTATGTCTGTCTATGCGTGTGTGTCTATGTGTGTCTGTCTATGTGTGTGTGTGTCTATACGTGTGTGTCTATGTGTGTGTGTAGAACTGAGTATTGTGCTACTTATACCCTTAAAAAGTGAGTATTGTGCTTGTAAAGTGATATTGTGAAGATCTGCCGCCTGCCACTGGTCCACTGGTGTGTGTGTGTGTGTGTGTGTGTGTGTGTGTGTGTGTGTGTGTGTTAATGTGTGTGTGTGTGTGTGTGTTCAGGCCTACTAAAGGACACCCACACATCAGGACCACCGGTTCCGTCTCAGAGGACTATAAATCTGCCCTCTTTTGTCCGCGTGCTCTTGAGGCTGCAGCAAATCGCCTTCCCTTTCCTTTTTCCCTTGTTTTCAGACTCTTTTTTTAATTATTACTAGAAGGCACGCTCGGATTTAATTAAGAGCAACATAGCAGGAAACCCTGCGATGACTCTTCCCGCGGGAGGGCGGTGTGTCTGTCTACCAGCTTTACATTTCACTCTGTTCCCACATGCCTTCACATCTGAGGCTTCCTCTTCAAACAGCAGCTTGTTTTCAGGGTTAAAAAGGTCCTTCCTGCTTTAAATGAGGCTCAAAATGTGCCAGGGTCCATTTTTATTTTTATTTTTATTTTTTTTGCTTCAATGCAATTGTGATTTATTTTTTTATTCCTGGAGTTAGAAACCTGCAGTAGCTTTAAAGGAACAGTCTGACATTGTCAGAGACGTGAAGATTGATATGTGTTTTATCTCAGCGATTAGGTCGTTTCTTTTTTCGCTCAATTCAGTCTATATTCAGGTCGTTCCACTCCCGGGATCGCTCCGGTGCCGCTGGACGTCCCGTCCCCTTCCTCTGTCTCTGTGTTGGCGTTCTAACCTCCGGCTGATTTGTGAGGACTATGGTTAACTGCTCCTCAGATCTCTGCAGGGTAAATCCAGACAGCTAGCTACACTATCTGTCTGTCTGTCTGTCTGTCTGTCTGTCTGTCTGTCTGTCTGTCTAACAGCTAGCTAGACTATCTGTCTGTCTGTCTGTCTGTCTGTCTGTCTGTCTGTCTGTCTGTCTGTCTGTCTAACAGCTAGCTAGACTATCTGTCTGTCTGTCTGTCTGTCTGTCTGTCTGTCTAACAGCTAGCTAGACTATCTGTCTGTCTGTCTGTCTGTCTGTCTGTCTGTCTGTCTGTCTGTCTGTCTGTCTGTCTGTCTAACAGCTAGCTAGACTATCTGTCTGTCTGTCTGTCTGTCTGTCTGTCTGTCTAACAGCTAGCTAGACTATCTGTCTGTCTGTCTGTCTGTCTGTCTGTCTGTCTGTCTGTCTGTCTAACAGCTAGCTAGACTATCTGTCTGTCTGTCTGTCTGTCTGTCTGTCTGTCTAACAGCTAGCTAGACTATCTGTCTGTCTGTCTGTCTGTCTGTCTGTCTGTCTGTCTGTTCGTCTAACAGCTAGCTAGACTATCTGTCCAATCTGGATTCTCTGTTGCACGACTGAAACTACTTTTTTAAAAAAAAAAATTTTATAATTTTTGCAGCAGAAACGCTTCACGCAACAGAAACGCCACGCAACAGAAAACGCCACGCAACAGAAACGCCACGCCAACAGAAACGCCACGCAACAGAAACGCCATCGCGAAGCAGAAACGCCAGCGCAACAGAAACGCCACGCGAAAGCAGAAACGCCACGCAACAGAAACGCCACGCAACAGAAACCGCACGCGAAAGCAGAAACGCCACGCAGCAGAAACGTTCGCCAACGCAACAGAAACGCACGCAACAGAAACGCCACGCAACAGAAACGCCACGCAACAGAAACGCCACGCAGCAGAAACGCCACGCAACAGAAACGCCACGCAACAGAAACGCCACGCAACAGAAACGCCACGCAACAGAAACGCCACGCAACAGAAACGCCACGCAGCAGAAACGCCACGCAACAGAAACGCAACGCAACAGAAACGCCACGCAACAGAAACGCCACGCAACAGAAACGCCACGCAACAGAAACGCCACGCAACAGAAACGCCACGCAGCAGAAACGCCACGCAACAGAAACGCCACGCAGCAGAAACGCCACGCAGCAGAAACGCCACGCAGCAGAAACGCCACGCAACAGAAACGCCACGCAAAAGAAACGCCACGCAACAGAAACGCCACGCAACAGAAACGCCACGCAGCAGAAACGCCACGCAACAGAAACGCCACGCAGCAGAAACGCCACGCAACAGAAACGCCACGCAACAGAAACGCCACGCTCACGGCACGCAGCCAGTGTGCAGGAGGCCTAACGGTGCAGATCCACTTGTCCGTGCGACGCTTCTGTCGCGTCGCGCCCCGCTCTATTCCTGTGGGCGACGTCAAGCGACTTCAACGCTCCTGCAAAGCATTCTGGGAAGGCGGCGCTACATTTGAAAAAATGCTGCGCGTCAAAAAGCTCGCCCATGCCCAGCTTTATGCAAATGAATCGCGTTGAACGCGACGCGACTATCCAGTAGAAGTAGACGAAAATCTTTCAAACTGACCTTTGTTGATCTGAAAATGAAGACAGATTCAGCAACTGCACGGCCTATTTCTCGCTTAAAATGTTTTCAGAAACACATTTTCGGTGAACAATTTTTGTAAAATACGAGATCGTATTCTCAACGAGCCGCCACGACACTCTGTTGAAATTCTCGAGTAGCCACACCCACGTCACGCGTTCGTCCAATCAGCTGCTGGTCAGGGGCGTGGAGCATCAACCGTGGCTATATGACGTTGCGACACCACGCGGATCTGTACTGTAAGCCGTACAGTATCTTGGCATCGTGATACAACCTGTGATTTACAGACCCAGAAATAAAGAGAGAGAGAGATGCAGACATCTTAACCTCCTAAACACATTTCATTTTTGACCAATTGTTTGAAAACTGGTAGATATCTCGTTATGAAGCTGGTGAAATGCCGGCCTTCCTCCTGGTTCGTGTCCCCCTGTTGCCGTGGATCTGTCTGACGGCTTCTTATTACCGAACAGCAAACAGTGATTTCCAGAGACTCTCCGAAAAGTGCTGATGTAGCTTTTGCTGGCAAGGCGGAGGGAGCAGCAGGGCTGCGATGAATTAACCCGTGTTGACTGCCGCGCTGCTGTTTCTCCCTCTGAAACTCTCCGTTGTTGTGTGAAGAGAGATGACAGTGTGTAATGTAAAGAAGGAGCAGCAATAAATCTGGTTTCTCTTTCTCTGAGGAATGCCATAACTCACTTTCTGCAGGAAATACTAATATGAGGACATAACTCAGCCGTTTATCAAGGGCCTACCTAGCCCCAATATTACATTTATTACTTTAGATTTGCATGTCATTTCAATTTATTGTTGTTTTTGGCATAGTTCAATCTGTTGTTTCCCCATCTGTTATCACTCTACAGTCTACACAAACTGGCGCTGTTGCTTTAAATATTTAAGCTGCATCCTGTTTTATGGGTCACAGTTCAATCAAGATAAAAATAGAAAGTGAGTCTTGTGTTTTGAACGTACTACGATGATTTTAAGAGCGTCTGTTTTTCTTGAAATGGCTCGGCACATCTCATCTTCAGACTTAGGACCTATGTCAAAATTAAGCCTTTTTTTTAAGATACTGTTTTTTTTAATGTTTTTGTTGCTTTTTTCAACATTTTGCTTGCTTTTAAATTTTTTTTGTCGCTTATTTTGACGTTTTCGGCACTTTCTTTCCATCACCACCAGTACATACACAACTAACACCAACTTATTGCCACTAGTTTTACACTTCTTCTTGGAATTCATGGTCAATGAACCTCATTTATATGAAATTATCTAATTATTGTGTTAGAAAAAAGCTGAAATAATGAATAATTTTGACTAATATTTAAGATCAGAGTATGTTGATGGCTCCTGCTATGCTCTGCTGTGCCCTGCTATGTCCTGTAACACCGTTCAGTGCCCTGCTACACCATGAACTACTACAACTACTATTTCTAGTCACTGATCCATTATCTTTATTGTGACTATTATTTGCCACTGTTCATCACACCCCCAACCGGCACAGTCAGACACCTCCCACCAAGAGTCTGGTTCTGTCCGAAGTTTTCCTCGCCACTGTCACTAAATGCTTGCTCTTACTGGAATAGTTGGGTCTTTGTAAATTATAGAGTGTGGTCTAGACCTATCTTGAGATAACTCTTGTTATGATTTGATACTATAAATAAAACTGAATTGAATTGAATGGCTAATAACAGATATGTCATAGTTTAGTCAGGATAATGCTATCAAATTAAATAGAACACCCCAAATCAGTGATCTGATGCTTAATTTCAGTTGCAAAGAGCATTTTATGGAACCATCTGTGTTACTTTTGGGTAATTTGGTTGAAAAAAACATATTTCTGATTAAAAAAACAGGTCAAATTTGACCAGAGGACAACACATGAGGGTTAAACGTACAAAATGTAAAGTTCTGCCTCTCGTTTAAAACAATAACAAACGTGGTGAAGCAGCGTGGGATCATGTTAGGCTTCCTTCAGTGTTCATCGTTCAGGAGATTTTAATCCACAGAGGTTTCCTCCTCTCCAAAACTAACCGCTAAAACTCTAGTCTCTTAAAAATCTTTACCTTCATCAGATCGCCTGAAAACGACACGAGGCTAATCCAGACGTCTGATGACTAAAATCCTTCATCCGGTTCAAATATATAGAGTTAAAAACATGAAAAATGTGACTTAAAACTGGAAGAAAAGTCAGTTTCCGAGAGTTGTTATTCTGAGTTGTTAGTCTCAAAACAAAGTCCAACTTACGGTCGTTTCTAAAGCTGAGAACATGACGCTAAAGGCTGTTTTATGGTTCTGTGGAGGCTCCACGCAGAGCTTTCGCCATAGCCTAAGTGTAAGAGTTTGTGTGTGTGTGTGTGTGTGTGTGTGTGTGTGGTAGAGCGAGGGAGAAGTGAGAGAGTGAAGGCGATTAGCTTTGGAGCGAGTAGTGAGAGAACCAAAGAGTGTCCTCCTGTTGTTTCTGACCACGGTGGGAGATGTGGAGCAGGAGAAGTTAACCCTCTCCTTGATCTCATGTTGTTGATGTAGAAGGAGAACCAGGACATGAGTCGGGAAAATGCAACGCTACCACGCCACGGCCGAGAGACGTGCATCGCTGCGACGTGTAGTTACAGTTTTCGAGAGGTGCACGTATAATATATACATATTATACAGTACAGGCCAAAAGTTTGGACACACCTTCTCATTCAATGCGTTTCCTTTTTATTTTCATGACTATTTACATTATAGATTCTCACTGAAGGCATCAAAACTATGAATGAACACATATGAAATTATGTACTTAACAACAAAGTGTGAAATATCTGAAAACATGTCTTATATTTTAGATTCTTCAAAGTAGCCACCCTTTGCTTTTTTATTAATAAGGGAAAAACTTCCACTAATTAACCCTGACAAAGCACACCTGTGAAGGTAAAACCATTTCAGGTGACTACCTCATGAAGCTCATTGAGAGAACACCAAGGGTTTGCAGAGTTATCAAAAAAAGCAAAGGGTGGCTACTTTGAAGAATCTAAAAATAAAGACATGTTTTCCGTAAACTACTTACTGTTGTACATAATTCCATATGTGTTCATTCATAGTTTTGATGCCTTCAGTGAGAATCTACAATGTAAATAGTCATGAAAATAAAAAGGAAACACATTGAATGAGAAGGTGTGTCCAAACTTTTGGCCTGTACTGTATACAGGGTTCTAGCGTTTTGAAAAAACCTGGCAAAGTTATGGAATTTGAAAAATGCTAATTCCAGGCCTGGAAAGGTTTTGGAAACATAAAAAGACCCAGAAGGTTTTGGAAAAGTCATGGAATTTCTTTTAACACAGCATAATAATATGTGATTAATAAATGTACTTTCACGTTGTCTTAACCTCAGCGTTGTATTCGGGGAGAGATATTAAGAATCCATCTATGAACCACAGACATTATCATTCATGTTATAGTTAAACCTCTGAGGGGAAACTTTAACACATTAGTATTCTTATTGGAGAATGTCGACTGACATTTTCAGGAACACCTAGTCATGGAAATTTGCCAAAAAGTCATGAAAAAGTATTGGTTAAAATGCGTATGAACCCTGTATATATTTATATAAACTATAAAACGACCTTAAGGGCCTTATCTTTGCTAGTTTACAGATTTTAACCCTCTTGTTGTCCCTGGGTAAAATTTGACCCATTTTCAAAAAGTTTCTATATCAGAAATTCAGGTTTCTTTCAATCAAATTGTAAAAAAATAAATAAAAGTATAACGTGGATGGCTCTTCACAAGTAAAATAAATGATCACTTCACTACACTGTAATACATTTCATGTTAGTTTAACTTGGAAATGCGAGTTCCCCTGCTGCCTTGAAAATGGAAGTTCACACAACTTGAGGACTGCCTTTGTTTCAACTTAGAAATTAAAGTTAATGAGGTTGATGTAACTACAGTGTTCTAGTTTTGTTAGAGATGTTCTTTTAGTTGATTTAACTTTTTATTACTTGGTTTAACTTCATGCTTTAAGTTAAAACAAATAATTTATTTTCTTTAATAATGCCAGAAACCTTCCTTGCCTTAGTATAACAGACATACTTTTCTGCTTTATTATAACTCACAGTTTCAAGTTAAAACAACATAACCACATTAATAGTGGAGATAGCGTGGGTGCTTAGCAAAGGGTGGCTACTTTGAAGAATCTAAAATATAAGACATGTTTTCAGTTATTTCACACTTTTTTGTTAAGTACATAATTCCATATGTGTTCATTCATAGTTTTGATGCCTTCAGCGAGAATCTACAATGTAAATAGTCATGAAAATAAAAAGGAAACACATTGAATGAGAAGGTGTGTCCAAACTTTTGGCCTGTACTGTACACATCTGACAAAAAATTAAAATAGTCGACCCAATGAATAAATGCAAGTTTAACTTTTCAAAAAGTTGAGTTCAAAATCCACAACTTGCATGAGCTCGTTCAGTTAAAAATAAGAAATAAGTGGACATAACTAAATGGGTGTGTAATATTTTACAGTGTACTTTCATTGAATTTGGGTGTTTGATTCAATTCTATGTATGTGTATTTTATTTAATTTAAAAAAATTGACAAAAGATCTTCAGAAAAAGACATCGAGAAAGAGAAAGTGAGAAAAATGTCGGGGGAGAGCTTCAAAAACGTGGTTAAAAACAACAACCGAAATGTCTCTAAAAACACGCAGGAAAAAAAAAGGACTTCGTGAAAAGTGACGAAAGTGTCTCGCTGTTTCAGTTTTAATATCCTGACCCAGAAAAACTCAAAGTTGTCTTCTTGTCACCGGGACGACAACACAGGAGGAATTAAGCTGTGTGTGAAGCCGTTCCCTAGCACGGAATTAGTTCCCTATGCTGTTTAGTTTGTTTGCCATTTTCAAATGTTGTTCGAATTCTCTGTGATTAATTTCATTCACTATATAGTCTGTACTATCAAATACCCACAATGCACAGCTAATTTGTATATTGTGTATAATGTGTATGTATGTGTGTGTTGGGCATACCTACTGTACAAGTACCCTACGATGATGTGATGATGGTATTGTTGATTGTGATTGTTTGTTTGATGGTAGGTGATGAGTGATGTGTGATTGTATTGGGAGCATACCTACTGTACAAAGTACCCTAAATTGATGATGATGATGATGATGATGATGATGTATGATGTGTGTGTGTGTTGGGCATACCTACTGTACAGAATTACCCTATGTGGGTGATGTTTTAGTATTGATGATGTGTATTGTTTGGAGTTATGCCTACTGTTCAGATTACCCTATGTGATGATATTATGTGTGTGTTGGTGTGTGTGTTTGAGGGAATACCTACTGTACAAGTACCCTACGTTGATGATGATGATGATGATGATGATATTAGTATGTGTGTGTTGGGCATACCTGTACATGTCGTACCCTAAATGTACCTTGATGATGATGATGATGATGATGATGATATTGATATGTGTTGAGCGCATACCTACTGTAAAAGTACCCTAATAATGATGATGATGATGATGATATTATGTGTATGATGATATTGATATGGTGTTGGGCATACCTGCTGTACAAATTACCCTACGATGATATTGATGATATGTATGTGTTAGTTGATGATATGTGTATTGTCGTATTTTGGGCATACCCTACCGTAATACGGTACCCTACGTGATGATGATGATGTATATGGTGGTTGTGGGTGTGTGTTGGAGCATACCTACTATGTACAAGAGTACCCTACGATGATGATATGTATTGATGATGATGATATTGTGAGCATACCTACTGTTACAAGTACCCTCGTTGATGATGATGATGATGATATTGATGATGTATATGTTATTGTGTGTTGGGCATACCTACTGTACCAAAAGTACCCTATGTGTTTTGATGATGTTATTGGTATGTATGGTGTTGAGCATACCTACTGTTACTAAAGTACCCTCACGTGTGATGATGATGATGATGATGTGATATTGTTGGAGCATACCTACTGTACAAATGTACCCTACTTGTTATGTGATGATGATGATGATGATGATGATGATGTGATATGTTAGGCATACCTACTGTACAAAGTACCCTACGATGATGATGATATTGATGATGATGATGATGATGTTATTGATGATGATGATGGTATTGTTTGAGGCATACCTACTGTTAAAAATTACCCTACGATATTGTATGATGTATGTATGTGATGATGATGATGATATGTATTGTGTTTGAGCATACCTACTGTACAATTACCCTATGTGATATGTATGATGATGTATGATGGTATGTGTGTTGTATGGTTGAGGGCTACCTACATGTACAAATTACCCTACGATATGTATTGATGTATGATGATATGTGTGTTTGGGCTATACCTACTGTACAAAATACCCTGTGATGATGATATGTATGTGATGTGGGGTATGTTGAGCATACCTACTGTACAAGTACCCTATGATATTGATGATGTGTATGTGATGATGATGAATGTATGTGATGTTAGTATGTATTGTTGAGCATACCTACTGTACAAGTACCCTATATGTATGTGATGATGATGATGTGTGATATGTGGATGTTATTATGTGATATGGTATGTGTGTTGAGCATACCTTACAGTACACGTACCCTACATGTGTGTATGTATGATGATGATTTATGTGTATGTTGGAGCATACTACTGTTACAAAGTACCCTTTGATATTATTGATGATGATGATATTGTGTGATGTGTTGACTGGCATACCTACTGTACACAAGTACCCTACGATGATGATGATATGTATGTGTGTGTGTGGTAGTGTTTGTGTATTATGTGTTGGTATTATGGTGTTGAGAATACCTACTGTACAAGTACCCTATGTGTGTGTGTGTGTGTGTGTGTGTTATTGTGTGTGTATTGTGTTTGAAGTATGCCTACTGTACAAGTACCCTATGTGTGTGTTGTTATTATTAGTGTGGTGTGTGTGTATTTGAGCACATGCCTACTGTACAATTACCCTCGTTATGTGATGATATGTATGGGTGTTATTGTTATTGTGATGTGTGTGTGTGTTATTGTTTGAGCATACCTACTGTACAAGTACCCTATGTGTGTTGTGTGTGTGTGTATTTGAGTATGCCTACTGTACAAGTACCCTACGTGTGTGTGTGTGTGTGTGTGTGTGTATTTGAGAATACCTACTGTACAAGTACCCTATGTGTGTTATTGTGTGTGTATTGTATTATTTGTGTGTGTGTATTTGAGGTATACCTAACATGTACCAACTACCGTATGTGTGTGTGTGTGTGTGTGTGTATTTGAGTATGCCTACTGTACAAGTACCCTACATTTTACTCCCGTATCTCACAATGCAACGCGGTCTTGTCTCCCCGGAGGAGAAGAAGGACTCATTTGGTCGTTCCCTATATAGTTTGCTATTTCATAAACGCTATATAGGGAATAGTGAGTGAGTGAATGAGGGAACGGTTTCCAACACAGCTTTAAAGTCACCTCTACAAGGATAATATGTGACTACAAATCCCATGATGCAGTGGGGGTGTGTGTTGTCCAGTTCGTCATCCTCTTAAGTCTCTCAGAAGCAGATAGGTCAGGCGTGTCAAACTCATTTTCCCAGAGGGCCACACTGGAAAGAGAGAATCCCACCGAGGGCCAGACATGTAGAGATTATTGACCTGCTTTTGTTACTGCATGTCACTTTTTTTAAAACATTTTGGTAGCTTTTTTCTTCATTTATGTTGTTTTTGTTCAGACTTTTTTGTGGCTTTCTCAGACATTTCTCACCTTTTTGTAAATTTGTTGCTATTTCCGACATTTTTTTAAGCTTTTTGTCGCATTTCTGTTGACATGAAGTCCTACAAAAGTCATCAAAAGAGTTCCTTAAGCATCGTAGAATTTAGCAAATCAAGCAAAACAATGATTACATTTTTTTTAACAACAACCTGTATCTCAGCCTGAATATGAAAACTCAAATTTCTGAGTCTCAGAGTCGGCAAATCTGCCCAAATTCTCCTTTGAATGTCAGGTAACTGCAGTTAGAAAAACACTTTCCTGTGTTTTTTGGTTTTGGCGCACAACTAGGAGGGCCAAAAATTTATCGTGAACCCAAATTGATATACGGGCCGGATCTAAACCTGCAAGGGGCCAGATTTGGCCCGCGGGCCTTGAGTTTGACACCTGTGAGATGGATCATCGGTCTTTCTCTGTGCTGAATGGGAACATCCAGCCGCACCGTTCCAGTGTTGGGGAACCAGAATCACAAGTCATTACTTCCTGTTCCACAACAGCACACCCTGATTGGTTGTTGTTTGGAGCCGATGCCCCCGGGAGGGTGGGGGGGGGGGGAGAATAATAAATAACGACGGAGAGTTTGGTTTGGAGAGCTGAGTTGATGGAGTGAAGAATGAAAGACGCGAGTTAGTTAAAATCGATAGAGTATGAGGCTCGGTGTCCGTACCTTTTAGTGAAACTGCTGATTCATACGGTAAAAGTTCTGGAGATTAAAAGGATTAAAAGTTGAAATATCGGCTCAGATTATTGTCAGATATTCCCTGATTTAAATCCTGACTTCAGATAAAAACAAGTGTTCTAATTCACCCCAGAAACTATGTTTAATTCACATTTTAAATGATCTTTTAAATGATTTGTTTATAGTGCAATACAAGACATCAATATTAAAACACATAGGACGCAATACATGACTAAGGGAAAATCTAGACTCAACCAAACAATAATAAACCAAACTGTGTGTGTGCGTGCATGTGTGTATGTGTGTGTATGTGTGTGTGTGTGTATGTTTGTGTGTGTGTGTGTGCGTGCGTGCGTGCGTGCGTGCGTGCATGTGTGCGTGTGTGTGTGTGTGTTAGGGGTAGGTTTGGGCATCATTTGGATTTTAAGGATTCTGATTCTGATTCCGGTTCTCATCGATTCTCCATTCAGATTCTCTGAGCGGTGGAGTTGAAACTGGTCACGTGCTTATTTCACAAATAAGAGGAAAGTTTTATTTTGATTCAGAGGTGGGTTGCAGTTTGACGGGGCTTTTTCAACGTAAAATAAAGCCACGCTAGAGCACCGCTTACTGGGCTCCCAGGATGCAACACAACAAGCGCCTGGTCGCTACAGAAACCCAAACTTGCGCATGTTAAATTTGGAACCCTGTGATCAGATGTGAAACCAAATCCTCCAAAACGATTCCAATAAAGAACCGAAGTAGGAATCGGTTCTCGATGCCCAACCCTAGTTAGGGGTGGGAACCCCCAGAGGCCTCACGATACGATATCATCACGATACCTATGTCACGATACGATATTTATTGCGATTTTAAACATATTGCAATA